>NC_136269.1:395803-443303 GCF_964187855.1 Myxine glutinosa
GAATCATCACAGAAATGATGTACCATCATCTAACACAGCAAGGAGGTTTATATGCAGAGCAAAAGGGATGTAAGAGAGGTTGTTATGGAACAACTATTGACCACTTACTACTGCCCAAGGCCACACCTGAAAATTGCAAAATGCGAAGAACTAAATTGTCCACTGCCTGGATAGACAATAAGAAAGCTTTTGATAGTGTCCCACATTCATGGATGATAAAATACATGTAAATATACAAAATCAATCCCTAAATAATCAAACCGATTGAGAAAGCAATGGAGCTCTGGAATACCACATTAGTGGGGCGGCTTAGCCCAAATATTCAAAAGAATTGTGCATTTTGTGAAACAAGCACCAAATTTGGCACAAATGTACATTAATATGTTGCGAACATTTTCAGATATTGGGCCACTTGAAATTCCGTAATTTTTTTTTTCAAATTTTTTCAAATTTCGTAATTTCACATTTTTCGGGTGACACCGTCACAATTTCGGTCTTCGAGGCCGGCCGATAGGCAAAGTGTGACCGGAAGGGACGAGGTTCTCCTGACCACGTGGCCCTCGATCTGGGAAGCGAGAGGCGTTCCATTAGTGGACGCGCCCCTCACGCCCGACTTTTGGGCGGCCCCGGCAGGCCGTTTGTTTTGACGTTCCGTGACAGGCCCCGCACCCCCACCTCCGGGCCGACCGGAAGCTTGTGCTGAGTACATCATACCTGAACAACTCAGTGAGGCAGAACACAGCAGTGCACACCAGGGTGACCCCTTCAGTGCATAAACCAATTAACCTGTCCACTGCAGGGCATATAGAAATGAAGTTATTTTCTGCATATAATAATAATATAAGTTCAGTTCTATATAACAATTTCTGTTATCACCACTACCACTACAACTACCACTACTACAAGCTTTGTCTGGAATTTTGTGGACTAACAGACAAACAGACATACAGACAAGCTGGGATCAAAACATTACCTCCTTCCACCATTGAGTGTAGAGGTAAACATCATGGAAATTATATCATGCCCTAGATTTAATTCATGCTTACCCGTGTATTTGCTTCACTGGTTCACAAGGTCTTTTGCATACATGTAATTCAGACTCTCGTCTTCATTGCTGACCACACAATGTTCGCAACATATTAATGTACATTTGTGCCAAGTTTGGTGCTTGTATCACAAAATGCACAATTCTTTTGAATATTTGGGCTAAGCCGCCCCACTATATCGGCCGGCCTCGAAGACCGAAATTGTGACGGTGTCACCCGAAAAATTTGAAATTACGAAATTTGAAAAAATTTGAAAAAAAAAATTACGGAATTTCAAGTGGCCCAATATCTGAAAATGTTCGCAACATATTAATGTACATTTGTGCCAAATTTGGTGCTTGTATCACAAAATGCACAACAGGTTTGCTATGCTGCTACACTACATGGATATTACAGCACTCTGAAGGAAAAATGCCAGATGTGAAGATACGGCGTGGAATCTTCCAGGGAGACGGTCTTTACCCCCCTTCTGTTTTGTCTGACTCTGGACCCATTAAGTAACCTCATCATTGAACAAAGACACCGATACACCCGAACAACCAATAGACGAACATCCAAAGAAATATGAAAGGTGACACATCGACTAAACATGGATGATTTAAAGCGCTTCTTGCCAAATGACACACAATTGACAGAACAACTAAAACTAGTAAAACGGTTTTCCGAGGACATTCAAATGGAATTTGGACTCGACAGGTGCGCAAAGTGCACATTTGTACAAGGTAAACCAACAAAAACAAAACATAAAATTGACCTTGAAACAACAATAGAGCAGTTAGAAAACGAAGCATCATACAAATACCTCAGAGTAGCAGAGGAACAACAAATATGTCACAAACAAATGCGCAAAAAATCACCAAAGAATACCTACGTAGAACGAAGCTGATCCTGAAAACATATCTCTATCCAAGAAACAAAATCAAAGCCATAAATCAGCTCACAGTACCAGTGTTCCAATATAGCAGCGGAATAATAAACTGGGCCCCAAGCAGAAATCAACAAGTGAGACATCAAAAAAAGAAAACTCATTAACATCCACAAAATGTTTTCCAAAAAAACAGTGCATCCTGAGAATGTACCTGCCGAGATGAGAGGGAGGGAGCGGCCTGATGGAACTCAACCAGGTGCACAGAATGACGAGTGTAGGACTACGTGAGTATGTGAAATGCTCAACAGACTATCGGATGAAATTTGTAAACAAACATGAACACGACAAAACTGAAAAAGTATCCCCAACTCACCTTGCAAAGAATTTCCAAAACCAGGTGTGAATAGAAAATGCTGCACAGGAAAATGAAACAGAAACAAAGATAGCCCCAACAATTGCAAAAAAGACAAAATAAATGTATAAAAATAAATATCAAGAAATATACACCAACAACTGGGAGAATGACAAATGAGCAGGAAAATACAAAAGAGAATTGGACAGAGTGGGGATAGGCAAAGAAGGCTCATTGGAATGGTAAAGAAGAGGTCAGCTCAACTGGGATGGAGAACGAATCAAAATAAATGGCCAAGATCAAGGACACTACAACAATGGATTTAAAAAGATGGCGGGACTGAGCCAGACGGATAAGTGTAGATTCTGACAGTCAGAAACAGGAAGTACTGGTCACCTGCTCTCGGGATGCAAAAAACTTATCAGAACAACTTTACACACAATGGCACAACAAAGTCTTAAAGTGATTCATTGGCAAATGTGCAAAAATTTAAACATCCCAGTACCAGAAAACTCATGGAAACACGAACTAAGGGAAATCATGGAAAATGAGGATGTCATGCTCACGTACGACCTGATGATTCAATCGAGCGTGAACATAGAAAATAAAGAATTGCGTCCAGATATTGTACTCAGGAACGAAAAGGAAAAGACAGCATTGATGATGAGATATCAGTCCCAGCGATTTTGGCCGAAACAACACAGAAATCAAGACAAGGACCAATACCACGAGCTCAAAAATTACGTCGAGATCTTGGAAGCTGAAGAGCATCGAAATTGTACCAGTGATTGGAGTAACAGGAATGATGAAGAAGAACCTCAATGAGATTTAAAAAACCATCCCGGGAATATTCCTTAGCCGATTTGCAGCAAGCAAAAATATATTTTTCCCTATTTTTTGGCTATTTTTATTCTATTTTTAGTATTTCATTGCTATTGAAAACCTATTTTTCTCCAAAACATAGCAAAATAATAGGTTATCCTTTCCTATTTTTCACTATTTTGTTGACTTCGATGGTTGCAGTGCTATTTTTTCAGTATTTTGTCTATACTTCTCACAATTGGTTGCTATTTATTTACTATTTTCTTAATTTTTTACACCGAGTTCATTGCTATATTTTTTACAATTTTTTCTATGTATATATATTTTCTTCCCACAATTTGTTGCTATTTTTTACTATTTTCCTGGACTTAGTTTTTTACACCAAGTTCATTGCTATTTTTTCACTTTTTTCTATACTTTTTTTCTCACAATTGGTTGCTATTTTTTCTTTTTCTTTTTACAATTTTTGTGTTCCAAAACTTGCTATTTAAAATATATTTTCCTATTTTTTCTATTTTAAAATATATTTTCTCCTATTTTTCTATTTTTTTTCTTAAAAGGGGGCTATTTGATATGTATGCTTCTCCTATTTTTTTCGATTTATTTTGTTCCAAAACTCACTTTAAAATATATTTTTCTCCTATTTTTTCCTGAAAAGGGGGCTATTTAATATGTATTTTCCTTCTATTTTTTCTTCAAAAGGGGGCTATCTAATATGTATTTTCCTTCTATTTTTTCTTCAAAAGGGGGCTATTTAATATGTATTTTCCTTCTATTTTTTCTATTTTTTTGTCCCAAAACTCACGATTTCAAATACATTTTTCTATTTTTATCTACTTTTTTTATTCCAAAACTCACTATTTAAAATATATTTCCCTATTTTCTTTGTTCCAAAACTTACTATTTAAAATATATTTTCCTATTTTTATCTTTTTTTTTTAATTCCAAACCTTACTATTTAAAATATATTTTCCTATTTTTGTCTATTTTTTTCCCTATTTTTTTGTTCCAAAACTCACTATTTAAAATATATTTTCTACTATTTTTTCTCTTTTTTTTCTTCAATAGGGGGCTATTTAACATGTAGTTTTCTCCTATTTTTTCTATTTTTTATTCCAAAACTCATCATTTAAAATGTGTTCAAAAGCAGAGAAATAGGGGAAAAAATACATTTCCCCATACATTTTTTCCGATTTTTTCCCCTTTTTACGAGGGTTACCACAAATGAACTACAACGAGAGGCAATCCGAGGTTCGGTGACAATCCTGAAAAGATCCCTTGGAACAAAACTCTGAAAAAGTTGAACAGCTTGGTCCATGAACCGTGATCCCTTACCGAAGAGGAGGTGGATACTTTGGGTCTTGGGAGGACGCCGTTCTGCCTCCTGAAACCCGCAAATGGAGATAACAACCAACGACACATACACTCACACAAACACACACACACATACAAAGACACACGCACACAAACACAAACACACAAACTGGAGTTGAATGCTTTGCGAATGTGAGGGCTCCGTTTCACCTTTTGAAACCTGCATATGAAGATGACAACCAACACAACCTTTGGTGGTACTGGCACTGTCATGGACTGGCACTGTCATGAAACCACACACACACCTTCCTTTCCTCCACCTCAAGCCAGGCCAACCTCTCCCACAAACCAGGCCAAACCACCCTCCTCAAAATCAGGCCAAACCCAACGCCCTTGACCCAAGATGCAAACTTCTCCCACCACCCCAAACAAGGCTAACCTCCCAAACAAGACCTAACCCACCTTAAACCAGGCGGACACCCCCCTAAAGCAGACCAACCCACCCTCCCCCATATGCACCAGTATCAAAACGAACTATGATTAACAAAACAAGTTTGGTAACTTCAACATGTGCTCGAGACTTCCCCTTGACTACTTCAGGCAGTGATAACCAGATATAATTGATAAAGAGCATTTCTCTCAATGGTGTCATTTGGTACTGACGTCATACTGGCATTCCCATGCCAACGTGCTGCCTCGAGCTCAGGGTTTTTTTAAAAAAAGAAACGGTTTCACATTTGGGCTCTTCAATCACTCCGTTAAGGTACCGTAGGTTTGGCGTCTCCATGACAGTGCCAGTACCACCAAAGGTAATGTTGGTTTGGCGTCTCCATGACAGTGCCAGTACCACCAAAGGTAATGTAGGTTTGGTGTCTCCATGACAGTGCCAGTACCACCAAAGGTACCGTACGTTTGGTGTCTCAATGACAGAGCCAGTACCACCAAAGGTACCGTACGTTTGGTGTCTCAATGACAGGGCCAGTATCACCAAAGGTACCGTACGTTTGGTGTCTCAATGACAGAGCCAGTACCACCAAAGGTACCGTACGTTTGGTGTCTCAATGACAGAGCCAGTACCACCAAAGGTACCGTACGTTTGGTGTCTCAATGACAGGGCCAGTACCACCAAAGTTACCGTACGTTTCGCGTCTCCATGTCAACGCCAGTACCACGAAAGGTACCGTACATTTTGCGTCTCCATGACAACGTCAATACCACCAAAGATACCGTACATTTAGCATCTCCATGACAGTGCCAGTACCAAAGGTGCCATACGTTTCACGTCTCCATGACAACGCCAGTACCACATCATTGAGCGTCCACTTGACAGCTAAGAGGCTGATCTCATGCCCCGAACAGGTCGCATCGGTCACAGATCGTACAATAATCTATGACTTGCAAATTGCTCGATTGCAATCGTAAATGCAAGAGAAATTGGCTTTGGGAATTCATGAGACAATGGCTTATCATGGCGGCAGCAGATGGAGGTGCTTGGTGCCTGGGGAAGGGAATCAGGGCTCGGAGTTTGAGAAAGAACGAGACAATTTATTTGGTCGTGGATGATGAAAGGAAAGTTCTAACGGTTAAATGGACGGGACAATGGGGGCGGGTTGTGTACAGGTTTTGAAGTGCACTGTCAGCGAGCAGTGCAGGACACAGAGAGAGAGAGAGAATATTAACTGACCGTCAGCTATTTTACAAAACGTATTTTTATACACCACTGTTCCTGAAAGAGTTGTAACTCAGAACAACAACATAATTCCAGCTTAATTCTTGAAACACAGAGCTTTAAACATTTCCAAAACATCTGTACAATAACAATCATTGTGTATTTTTGATTTTCTGGTCTTACATATTGCTAACTTGGCTTGTGAAAGAAAAAAATGAATTAAAATTGCTGTTGGCAAAGTGAAAGGCCTACTGGGGCCAAAAATAAAGGCAAGAAAACAAAAAACAAAGGAAAGACATGCGGGTAACATTTTAAAGAAAATAAATAAAGGAGTTAAACAGCTACAGCGTACATATTGTTGCGGATCCCGGGTTCGTCGACGTACTAAGGGGGGGTTAAGCCCTGCTACCCCTCGAAATCCGAGTCCACAACGCCGCCAACCACACTACACTCGTGGTGGACAGATTGCTAAGCAATTCCAGCCGCCGAGCCCGCAGCTACGTGCGGAATGGTTACCGGTCACGACCCGAGTACCTTTGACGCACGCAGCTATGAGAACGGAGACTGAACCCCACACGAATCACGCTGATACTGGACCCCCGAGCGGTTGTGCGTCGCGTAACTCGTGCCGTTAACACTATGGAACCCGATCGGGCGGTTTTAATTCGGGGCGATGCTAGGTCTATGTGGAAAGGACGATGATGGCCAGGTTGGAAACCAAACACAGGATTTATTCACAATGTACAGTATTCACAGAAAAGGGACAAAGTGAAGAATCTTAGCGGCCTTACCTAGGTTCCCAGACAAGGGCCCTCATTCGTTCGGGGAAAGGAAGGAAGAGGGTAATGCACACAAAGTGCGGCCGCTTCATGCAGCTTGCCCGGACGGGCTCGTTGGATGGAAACCCTCAATGATCGCTCCAACCTGGGACACCACAGCCGGAGATGTTCGCGGCAGGGGGGCATTGATCAAGGACGTGCACGTAGTAGGAACCCGAGGAGCGTATCTCAGCTTGCAGGAGCCAAGCGAGTGAGGGAGCGTATAGCGTTCTGGCAAAAGCTCACGTCAGAGGGATAGGCCAGCAGGAATCCGGCAAGGAGAAGCAGCTCAGAGATCGGAGCGCCTGCAAGAGAGAGAGCGGGGAGTCCGGGCCGGGTTTTATAGCCCCCCGAAACCCCACTCGAATGTACCACGGGCCACCATTGGCCGCCTGGGTCACGTGTCGTGACAGCCCCTTATTGCTCACCCTCGGCCACTCCCTTCAGCTCCCATTGGCTGCTCGCTGCTTATTGGCCACGCCCTTTAGCTCCTCGTTCGGGCCTGCAAAGCCTGGCCTAGGCCCATGACGAGGCACTTTAGGCTGCAATGAGGCCTACCATTATCTTGCCTGCCTCAACGCATACTAACACCGGGAATGAGCCTATGCTTTACATTTAATAAGAAATAACTAACTATACGAGGCTAAATGTTGTGGTGTAACTAACTATGGGGGAGGTTGTCTTTATTTACAAAACCGCAACAATATGCATGGGGCAAGGTTTCAGTTTGTCCACAAAATGGACATTGCTCACTTATCACTTGTGAGAAACGGTGAATTCGAGAATTTGTAGGTGGGATCCAGTGAGCAATTCTCCATTGAAGATACCCAACACGTTTCGGCACAGGCTGTTTATGGTACCATCCCCAAATAGGGTAAAGGGGAGGGGTATTTGGCAGGACTGCAGGCCATCTACAGGGTACAGGGGAGGACAACGAAGGAAAAAGGACTTTTAAGCATTGCACATACAGGGTCTTTCGATTGCTCCCAGAAAAGGATAGAGAGCGGCCAAAACTAATCGGTTCCAAACTAAGAGAACCAGATAGACAAAGATTGGGGAGAGGTGGAGAAGAGTCAGAGGTCTGTGCGGGAGGGTTGCTTGCCCAACCTTGTGAGACACAGTAGATGCGAAGCACTGATTTCAAAAAGCTGTCAACTCTGCGACACGATCTAATTCCAATGAGTATGGATGATGTACATGAGTATGGATGATGTACATGAGTATGGATGATGTACATGAGTCTGGATGACGTATATGAGTATGGATGATGTTGGTGAATATGGATGATATAAGCGAAGGATGATAATGTAGGTTTACTAGACATGAAGTGGACAAATAGTAATGGATGGGGCAGAATCAGCAGGTGAGGTCAGACATGTACTGAGGTGTTTGTTTATTCAGGTCCAGTCATGTGACCCTCCTGCGATACCAAACACCACACACGAGGACGATTCAAGTTCTTCACCTTCACCTCGAGCGCAGACTTGGAGCAGCAACAAACAGCACAACACTGTTAAGTTTCTTATAGCAATTGCCCCCCAAGGTAGTATTTCTTACATTTGCAAAGAATGGGGTGGACGTGTCTCAGACAAATATATCACAGAAAACTGTGGAATCCTGAATAATTTTCTACCTGGCGACGTTATTCCAGCAGACCGAGGATTCACTATTGAAGATTCTGTTGCATTTATTGTGCCGTATTGAAAATTCCAGCATTCACTAAGGGGAGAAAACAGCGATCACGACGAGAAGTTGATGAAACACGAGAAATTGCTCATGTTCGCATTCATGTTGAGCGCGTGATCGGACAGTGGAAACAAAAGTAGCTACACCATGATGGAAGGACCAACACCTATCTCTTTAGTATGTGCTGATGCGGAAGATGATGTAAACATTGTTGACAAAATGGCTGTTGTGTGTGTGTGTGTGTGTGTGTGTGTGTGTGTGTGTGTGTGTGTGTGTGTGCTGCTTCATGCAATATGTGTACATCTGTTGTACCCTTCGATTGATGATTGAATATATGCATGATATTCTCTCTGGCACATCCAAACACAACACTGTTTACAAAATATCAATTATTATTATTATTAATGTTCAACATGTCAAACTTCTTTCAGCATTAAACTGACCAGATACATATTT
This sequence comes from Myxine glutinosa, assembly GCF_964187855.1. Taxonomy (NCBI): domain Eukaryota; kingdom Metazoa; phylum Chordata; class Myxini; order Myxiniformes; family Myxinidae; genus Myxine; species Myxine glutinosa. The sequence continues at coordinate 404,835 of NC_136269.1, forward strand.
CATGATGTTCTGTCAAACCTTTTATGTAATATCAAGGTGGTCTGAAAATGTCGCATTTCATTTTGAAACTTTTTCTTTCCCAAGACTTGTTAAACATGAAAATTAAAAAATATTATTGGTTCTATAATTGACACTATTCAGTTCTTGTTCTCTGTTTGCAAGGCAAAGATAAACAACACACAACACAACACAAATAAAACTGAGCCATTGTTTACTGATTTTTAGTCTCTGAATATATTTTCATATCATTTGAAAAATAAAAACCAAAATTACAACAGCAAGTAGTCTATCTAAAGTACTCGGCAGTCTGCAGCCTCCTCACTCTCTGCAGACCTGGACAAAATCACAGACTGGGCAAACAAATGGAACATGTCTTTCAATCCTGATAAATCTCACACTCTTACGATGTCTCTCCGAAAAGACCGACTGGACCACCCTCCCATCCACTTTCTGAATAATCCTCTCCAAGAAGTTCTGTCACTCAAGCTTTTGGGTCTCACTATCTGCCATGATCTTTCCTGGGAAAACCACATTTCCAAGCTGGCCTCCAAAGCCAGTCGCCGAATGGGCATCCTCCGTCGTGCGAAGTCCTTCCTTGGCACACCTGAGCTCCTCACCACATACAAGGCTTTCATCCGCAGCTCTATGGAATACTGCTCTCCCCTCTGGTCTGGTGCTCCTGCCTCACACCTAGCTCGTCTTCACGCTGTTGAAACCAAAGCGTTCAGAATCATTGGAATCTCCCGCGATGAAGCTAACTCCAAGGGCCTTTCACTCACTCACCGCAGGCAGGTTGGTGGTCTTTCCGTCTTCTACCGACTCCTCTCTGGCCTTGCCCCCCCAGCCCTCTCTGGGCTCTGTCCCCCAAATATTCCAACAGGTCGCACAAGATCTGCCTGCAACCCTCTTATGGTTAAACTGCCAAAATCAAGACTTTCTGCTCACCTTCACTCCTTCATTCCTCTTTTCTCCCACCTCTGGAACAAACTCCCTCACTCTCTTCAATCCCACTCCACCCTCCAGGTCTTTAAAACAGCTGTTCACCACCATCTCTTATCCTCCCCCATCCAAAACCTTGATCTTTTCTACCCCCGCTAATTTCGGTCCCCTTGTGTTTTATACTCCTCCCCCCCCCCCACCCCCCTTCCCACACCTCCTGCCCCCAAGCCCTCTCCCTCCCACACTTCTCCCTGCTCTCAAATGTTGTGGTTGTGTGCTTCCCCTTCTCTCCCCATCTTGTCTTCCGCTCCCTCTTTTTGTATATTTTGTTTGTCTGGTTGATTTGTTTGTGAAATAAATGTTAGCTCTTTCACGAGCCTCGATTCAGTATACAAAAAAACAAACAAAAAAAAACAAACTCAATTCTCAACAAGATATGTCTTCCTTTGACTCACCTTTTCTGTCAGCACTCGGATGCTGTTATCAGTCCGAACACAAAGCACATCTGACACGAAACCAGCTTCAAAATATTTTTAAGCGTCCAGGCTCTTGTAGGCCCGAAGCGTCTCGCGGGTGTAAGGACGAACAGTGCTGGCAATGAAAAAGTTGTATATGTCCGGGTAGGAAACGTTAGGAAAAACATCGTGATCCTTGGACCATCGTGTAACTGCAGTCGCGTACGGGTCCACAGGCAGATGACGCAGCCTCAGTTTCTCGCAATACCGCGAAAACGCCTCAACGGGCAAGCTACGGGCCTAAACTGACAGGTCCGTCTGATCAAACGACAGCTTTACCACCGTGTTGTTTATGCCACCCAAGATGGCGGCCGGAACCGGTTGCCATGGACGACGCTCACGTGATGCAAAGCCTCTATTTACTTCCCTTGTCCCGTATGGCACCGCATCAGACACATATAGTAGAAGAGTTATTAAGAAGCGAGACACTGGTTGGTGGGGTGTGGCAGATGACGTCAGAGCCTGTCGAAAAAAGAACGTGCTGGGACTGCTGGCGGACATTTCCTTCTTCTTGCTTCTTCCCATTCTGGATGCGTACATGAGCGGTCACCATTCTGCTTCTCGTTTTGAGCTTTCTTCTTCTTTTTTGTCCTTCCCGCTTCGTTCCTCCCGGCTTTTCTTCTTCTTCGCCCTTCGCCACCGACGAACCGATTTACGCTTTGCTCCCTGCAAAAAGGGCACAGACGGATGGAAAGGCACCGAGTAAACCAGCCGCATTCTGAGTCTTCCTGGTGATCGTGGGGAGGCGGAAGAGCCGCGGACGGAGGGTTGTGGTTTTGCCGGCGCGGCTGGAGGAGCGTCTGCCGTTGTCGGGCGCGAGGCCTGTTTCGCGCCAGCGGGCACGGCCTGGTGAGACGGGCGGACTGAGGCCCAGGTCCTGCCAACGAGCAAGCGGTTCCCACCAGGGCCTCGGATGATCAACAACAACAACAACAACAACATGCATTTTAAGGCCATTTTCCCTGCTAAAGCAGGGGTTAGCCTTGCGGCCCCCATGACAATCTTCTCCATTTTGCCATATTTTCTGCATCTCTACTTGTTAACCCCCTTGCCCGCATTTCTTCTTCCACCATTTTTAGCCAAGTCTTTCTCGGTCTTCCCCGTCCTCTACTTCCTTCTACATTCATTTCCATCACTCTTCTCAACCAGTCACTTTCATCCTTCCTCAACACATGACCAAACCATCTCAACCTGTTCCTCTTCACAGCATCAATCACAGGCTCTATTCCCATCATCTTTCGCAATTCATCATTTGTCTTCCTCTCTCTCAACGATACTCCGCACATCCATCGAACCATTCGCATTTCCACCCTTTCCAGCCTTCGTTGCTGCTCTACGTTCATTACCCATGTCTCGCTCCCATAAATCATAACACCTCTCACACATGCAGCATAAACCCTTCCCTTCAGCTTCAACGACACTCCCCTCCTCATCAGCATGCCACTCAGTTCCTGAAACTTCTTCCATGCACATCTCACTCTTGCAACCGTTGCCGAGTCTGATCCACCTTCTCCATTCAGCATGTCTCCGAGGTAGCAAAATGTTTTCACACCTTCCAGCTTCACGCCGTCTCCAAGATCCAACTCAACATTTCCTCCATTTGCAGCTCCCTCTGTGCACACCTTACATTTGAATGTAGCTGCCACACTGGTTAATGACCCTCTCAGACCACTACATTTTTGATGAACCCACTCAGCGCACATTGTACATTGAATGGAGTTCACTCCGACACCCTTCCTGCACACAGCACATCGCCACTTCCCAGTTCTTTCCACCTCACCACATGCTTTACCACTTGCCATCACCTTCGTCTTTCCTATATTCACCTTCAGACCTTTTGTCTCCATACATTCCTTCCACTTGTTCATCTTTTCCTTCAGTCCATCCATACTTTCCGCAATCAACACCAGATCATCTGCATACAACAACTCCCACGGTAAACCCTCCTTTACGTTCTGAGCCAGCACCTCCATGACAGCTACAAATAGTAGTGGACTTAGTACCGACCCCTGATGCACTCCAACCTTCACCTCAAACTCACCACTGTTCCCATCCTTCGTCCTTACAGCTGTGCGCGCTCTTTTGTACATTGCCATCACTACTCTGATCAACCATTCCTCCACTCCTAACTTCCTCAATGCCCATGTCAATACTTCGCGTGGAACCCTATCGAATGCTTTCTCCAGATCAACAAACCCAAGAAACAACTTCTTCCTCTTCTCCTTGTACTTCTCCTGCAACTGCCTCACAATAAAGAGCGCGTCTGTCATTCCTCTTCCTGGCATAAATCCAAACTGCATTTCGTCGATCTTCACCTTCTTCCTTATCCTCCTCTCCAACACCCTTTCCAATACCTTCATTCCATGCTCCAATAACTTTATCGCTCGGTACGAGCCACACTCCAGTGGGTCACCTTTCCCCTTGTATAGAGGGACGAGGGTACTCAGTTCCCAATCCACTGGAATGCGGCCTTCTTTCACCACCAGATTACAGATCTCTGTCATTCTCTTCACACCCCAACTTCCTGCTGCCTTCAACATATCTCCCACAACTCCCGTCGGCCCTCCCGCTTTTCTACTCTTCGTTGCTTTTATCGCTTCCTCAACTTCCTTCTCAGTTATCTTCTCTGCCTGTCCTAAAACTGGGTTACTCTCTATGTTGCCATCCCATTCATTCTCTGTATTCAACAGCATTTCCATATATCTTTTCCATCTTCCTTTAATTCCATCTGGGTCCACAACGATTTGTCCCACTTCATCCTTCAAGCAACTCACCCCCATCACATCACACCTCTCTTTCGCTATCTGCTTTGCAATCCTGAATACCGCTCTCTGACCCTCTTCCGAATCCAAGCTTTCTCCGAACATTTTCCTGTATGCCTCCTGCGCCTTTGCTACCTCTTTCTTTGCAGCCTTCTTGGCTGCCTTATAACTTTCATGCTCTGCTTTTTCTGCTCTCGTACCCTTCGCCTTCTGCCACTCCTTGAACTTCTTCCTCTTCTCGTCAATCCTCTTTCCAACTTCCTCATCCCAACACCATGTTTCCGAGTGCCTCGGTGGTCCTTTTGTCCATCCACATACCTCACCAACGGCTCCCAACAGACTATCTTTCATTGTCATCCAACCACGTTCAAGCTCAACCACATCATCCTCTACCCTACTCAGCCTCTCCTTTAATGCCTCCCTTACTGTCACCTCTTTCAACCTCCACACCTTCATTCTCGGTTGGTACTTCACCCGCCGAGCTCTCCTCGCACCTTTCACCCTTATGTAGCAGACAACCAAGTGGTGCTGTGAAACAGCCTCCTCCCCCGGGATCACCTTTGTGTCCCGGAGGTGCCCCCTATCTCGCCTACGCACCATCAGGTAGTCAACGGTTGTCATCGACCCACCTGACGTGTATGTAACAAGCTTATTATCCTCTTTCTGGAACTGAGTATTACAAATCAACAAATCAGCTCCATCAGCAAACTCCAAAATCCTTTCACCTTGTCCATTTCTCACACCATATCCGTAACCCCCATGAACTCCCTCAAAACCGTTCATACTCCTTCCCACATGTCCATTTAAATCTCTTCCTACCACAACAACTTCCCTCATCTTTCACGTTTTCCATCAGCTTCTCTATCGCACAACAGAACTTGTCCTGCTCTTCATCGCTCCGACCAACCTGCGGAGCATATCCCGAGATGACGTTCACCAAGAGCTTTCCAATCATCATTTTCACCATCATCAACCTATCACTAACTGTAGTCACACTCACCACACTGTCTACAAAATCCTCAGAAAAGAGGACACCAACATCATTCACGCCCTCCGGGCACCCTTGCCACACAAACTTGTATTTCTGTCCCTGCCTACCCTTCACCATTCTCACACCACTTCCCTTCCATCTCGTCTCTTGCACACAACATATGTCCACTCTTCTTCTGACCAATACTTCCACCACTTCTCCTATCCTGTCATTGTCCCTACATTCCATGTCCCAAACCTCAGAAACCGATCTCCATTTCGGGCTGTACCCTGCCCATATGTTGTTGTAATTGTCACGGTTCTCTTTTTGAGGCAATGTTTTTATGGCCGGATGCCCTTCCTGACGCCAACCCTCTTAGTCGCCTCTTACGACACGCAGGGATACGGTGTACCTATTCTTATCCAGGGTACACACCTGGATAAAGCTTTGAATAAAACCAAACGGGTTCAATCCCGAACAAATAAACGGAGAATGAAATCAATAATAACTATATACAATGAAGTAAAATAACTCCGATAAAAACTAAGGCATCAAGTCACAAGCACAGACGGGGCGAGGGACACAAAATGGCGACTTATCTCAAATAGCAATTCTTCACTTCCATCACATCAACCGTAAAAGTTTTCCATGCTCGAAATATGATCTTGCAAATTGAGTGGTTGCAGGAATCAAGAAGTACGGAACTTGCCACTGTCCATAAGGAATTACGAACGATGATCCAAGCCTTCCATTCCCACAGTGCACCGAGCATAAGCTTTGACCTGTGGTGCCTCAGTGCTTTCTCAAATTGCCAGAGCATATCCTCCTGCACCTCCACTTCCATTGCCTCGGACGATCCTGACAAGATATTCCCGCAGGCCTGAGTTAAGTCCACTAAATAACCTACACCATTTTATTTTTCACCTCTTTATTTTAAAATAAAATATTTAACAGTCGATTGGTGTCAGGAAGAGACATTGTCGGGAAGCGTCGCGTAAATTTAAACATTTTTTGTCTGAGGTAAAAATAAATGTTCGCACGCACGGGAGAACGACTTCGTCACAGCGGATGGAGGAGGTGGGTGATATGGAAGAACAGGTGGGGGAGCCTGAAAGCTCTGGAAGTGAGCCGGATATAGGCTCGGGGAATTGGAGGGTAGTAGTGGAACTTCCCCTGTCCCAAGTATGAGCCCAACCCCTCCCCTGTGGGGGAGACGGGAACAATGGGAACGGCCGCGATACCCGACCAGGTCTCGCTGTAAATGATAATGGAACAAATAATGGGATTGGATGAATTGAAGGGAGATATGAGGGTAATGAATAATAAAATGAATACTCAGAATGAGCGTAGTGAACGAATGGAAAATAAAATTGATGGATTTGGGAGGGGAGAATTGAAGAACCAAATTAAAGGAATGAAAACACAAAAGGAAGATCAAGAGAATGGTGCAAGTGGGGCACAGGAGAAGCCATGGGTGGCAGATTTTGAATTAAAACGGGAGGAGACGGCATGTTTGGGAGTGAATGGGGAGTGTTTAGGGGTAAATGGGGGAAACTTAAATTTGAATGTGGAATGTTTGGCTGGAAAAGACCTGGAAGGGTATCGGGCTGGTGTGGATGCCGGAATACACCCACAGGGGGAAGAATTTGGAATTGTGCAGCACCAGGACGGTTGTGCGGAGCAACAATGGGTAACAATATTGAAGGTCCGTATAACGGAACCGGACGTGGGATATGTCGATAAAGACCTGTTGGGGCCACAATTGGTTGGGGATGAAAAGAGTGATGATTTGACCCAGCGGCTGGACACCTGTGACAGTACCATCGAGGAGGAGGTTGCTCAGGTCTAACGGGGTTTGGGGAATGAGGTGAGTCGGTCCGTTGATGAGATGCCGATGACCGAGGCACCCTCACCAGAAACCACAATTGGGTAGAGGAGGCTCCGAAACTGGATACCCAGCAAGGAGGGGGGGGGGGGGGTGTTTTGTCTCCGAGCTGGATTCGGATGTGGAAGAGTCTGGAGAAAATTTGTTTTTCTCTTTTTTTTTTTCTGTTTCTGTTTTTTGTTTTTTGTTTTTTTGGTTCTAAAATTTTCTGTTTCAAAAAAAGAAATAAAGAAAATTCTTTCTGTCTCGGAAAAACTGGTCCCCATAATAAATTTGGAACAGCTGCAGGGAGGGGCAGAACAACCTGAGGGGTTGCATGAGCAGTGCGTGGCAACCTCATCATGTTGAGGTTGCGTGGCATCCTCATCTGCAGCTGTGGGGGTTGGATACACGAGGATAAAATTTTAAAACGGAAATCTAAAGTTAAATTGCAATGGGAATTTGATTTGGAGCAGCGTGGTGGGAATTGGTCCCCGGCAGCGGAAGTCGGACCAGGAGAGGTCATTGGGAATGGCCTTGGGGAAACGTTTCCCCTTTCGAAATTGCTTCATAACAGCCAGCCGGGGGGGGGGGGGGGGGGGTGAGGGGCTGTGCTGGCGAGATTTGGCCAGGGGGCCGTATAGTAGAAAGTGCCCATTAAACTGCACTCAGACAATAAAACCACGAGGACGCCAGGACAGTGAGCGCTACCGCTAATTACACCACTGGAAAGTAGACGATTCTTCATCATTACTGATCATTATGTTTGTTCTTATGTCTTTCAGACCATGTTCATTGTTGAAGTTGCATGAAACCGCCAACTGGATTAACAAAGAGAACTGGTCTTATTTATGAACACGGTGAAAGTTGACCAAAGCCACGATGCCTGCTGTGGGATGCCCAATCGCCGGATGTGACTACACCACTGGAGACCTCGATCCTGCTGTCGTGGCCGCACTCATCACTGCCCACAGTGCCATACACGCCCCTGGACGTGCCGCCAAGGTTGAAAAAGTCAAAAGGCCCACAATTGTCGCCGCTAGCTCCAGTGAAGAGTGGGCTTACTTCGAGTCACGATGGTCTGAATACGTCGATGCAACCAAAATCATTGGCCGCGATAAAGTAGTGCAGTTACTAGAGTGCTGTGACGAACCTCTGCGCAAGGATCTAACAAGATCGACAGGTGGTAGCCTTTCAAACAAACCCATCGAGGTGGTAATGGCAGCCATTAAAAAACTTGCTGTTCGCGGAGAGAACACTATGGTTGCCAGAGTAGCATGACATAATTTGCGTCAAGACCGTGATGAGACAGTGCGCAGCTTCGGGGCCCGCCTACGTGGTCAAGCGGGAATATACAAATTCCTAATGAAATGCCCTAGTTGTGATGCTGAAGTTAACTACACAGAAGCGATCCTGTGTGATGTTCTTACACGAGGAATTGCTGACCCTGAAATCCAGCTTGACCTCTTTGGTGACAAGAACCAGGACATGATCCTGGAGGACGTTTTCCAATTCATTGAGGCCAAATAATCTAGCAAACGTTCAGCATCTACACTACTGGACACACACTCAGTGGAAGCAGCCAGCAGCACATATCAAAAGGCCAAGCAAGTAACCATCAAGGACAGAAACGACCTATGCTCCTACTGTGGCAAAAAGGGACACGGGAAGAGCGCCCCAGCCCACGTTCGCAAAACAGAATGCGCGGCATATTGTCACATATGTGGGCATTGCAATCGCGATAATCACATGGAGAGTGTATGTCGCAGTAGGAACAAACCCAAACGCATGATTTACTCTTCTAATAACAGTGAAAATGCTGTGTTTGATACTTTATGTACTGTCCACATATCAGAACAACAGTCAAATGAAACTCCTAACATATCTGGGCATGAATGTAATGAGTTTGATAATGTTATTAATTCGGGTCGATCACGCAGTGAGCGTTCCATCACCCTTAACCACCATGTTTATGACGAACTCTCAAATACATGGATCAGGAAGGGTTCAAAACCTCAACCATTTGTTTGTGTGACTGTCAAAATCATGCGCGAAGACTACGCAGCCCTTGGCTTTGACCTTTCCACCAAGACCATGACTTGCCATGTCCCCACGATGGCAGACACAGGGTGCCAGAGTTGCCTTGCTGGTATAAAGGTCATCCACCGCCTTGGTTTGCGCAAATCTGACCTCATCCCAGTAACCATGAGAATGCGCACTGCCAACAATGGAGGCATCAATATCCTTGGGGCCACTGTACTCCGCTTGTCGGGCAAAGACAAACGGGGTCAGGCTGTTATGACCTACGTCACAGAAAGCTCTGACAAGCTCTGACAAGCTCTGACAAGAAACTAGGCAAATGACCTACGTCACAGAAAGCTCTGACAAGCTCTTCCTCAGCTGAGAAGCCTGGGTCGCCCTTGACATCATCCCGGATAGCTTCCCCAAGATTGGTGTAGACCTGACAGCACAGCAGCCAGACGCAACAGCAGTCTTACAGGAAGACCCCACTACAGCGTGCCGTTGCCCTCAGCGTCGTCGACCCCCACCACCCCCGACAAAGCTTCCGTTCCCCGCAACTGATGCTAATCGCATGAAGCTACAACAGTATCTCCTTGAATACTACAAGTCAAGCAGATTTAACACTTGTGAGCATCAAACATTGCCTCTAATGGATGGCCCGCCCATGAAACTGATGGTGGATCCTAATGCTGAACCAGTGGCACACCACACACCGGTACCAGTCCCACTACACTGGCGGGATGTGGTCAAAGTTGGGATAGACCACGATGTACAGTTGGGTGTGCTTGAACCAGTTCCCATTGGCGAACCCGTCACCTGGTGCCATAGGGTTTTATGTTGTCTGTGCAAAGAAGAATGGCCAGCCACGCCGCACCATTGATTTCCAGGCCCTCAACGCCCATGCTACACGGGAAACACATCACACGCCATCACCCTTTCATCAGGCTAGATCGGTTCCGAACGGTAAGAAGAAGACGGTCTTTGATGCATGGAACGGTTACCACAGCGTGCCCATCTGCAAAGAAGACTGGCACCTGACCACCTTCATCACACCCTGGGGTAGATACCGTTATAAAACAGCCCCTCAAGCGTATATTGCGTCTGGTGATGGATATACAAGACGTTATGACGAGATCGTGTCTGACATCCCCAATAAGACCAAATGCGTTGATGACGTCTTGCTATGGTCTGACTCGCTGGCAGACAGTTTCTTCCAGGCTGTTCAGTGGCTTGACACCTGTGGACAGAATTGAATCACCCTGAACCCTGACAAGTTTGTGTTTGGCGAAGATATAGTGGAATTTGCTGGGTTCGAAATAACTCCCAATAGTGTCCGTCCTTGCAGGAAATACCTACGCGCGATCCTCGATTTCCCAACACCCAAGGACATCACAGATGTACGTTCTTGGTTTGGACTTGTCAATGAAGTGTCATACGCTTTCAGTATGGCTGAGAAGATGTTGCCGTTCCGGCAATTACTTAAACCTAGTACACCGTTTAAGTGGTATGAGCACCTCAAAGATGCATTTGAAGAGTCGAAAGCTGTCATTGCCAGTGAGATCGAGGAGGGTGTCCGGATATTCGACCCAAGCAAGCCCACCTGCCTCACTACAGACTGGTCCAAGACTGGCATTGGCTTCTGGCTACTGCAGAAACACTGTACCTGTACCAACATAAAACCCTTCTGTTGTCACACAGGATGGAAAATCACACTCGTTGGCAGCAGATTCACCCACCCTGCTGAATCACGTTATGCACCAGTTGAGGGTGAGGCCCTAGCAGTTGCTGATGCCCTAGACAAGGCCAGATACTTTGTTCTGGGATGTGAAGACCTCATAATCGCTGTTGACCACAAACCTCTGCTCAGGATCTTTAATGATCGAAGTCTGGAGGATATCTCTAACGCTCGACTTAGGAACTTGAAGGAGAAGACCTGCGATACAGGTTCCGGATGGTCCATGTGCCGGGGATTAGACATCGCGCCACAGACTGCATCTCACGCCACCCTACTGGAGAGCCTGTGAACCTGACCCTCACTGACGATATGGTGGCCATTGATTCCACACCCATCATCCTGACGCATTCCAAAACCCTCCTGAGTGGCTTACATAGATCAGCACCAGAAACCCCCGATGAGTATGTTTCCACGTCTGCTATGTCCTCCCTCGCCTCACTCAGCCTCAAATCTGTAACATGGGACAGGGTTCGAACCGCAATAGCGAGTGACAATAACATGCAGAGCCTTGTTGACCTTATCGAGTCAGGTATCCCTGAATTCCGTCATGAGCTCCCTGGACCGCGACGCGAATACTTCCAATTTCGAGATAGTCTACATATAGTTGATGGTGTCATACTCTACGAGGATCGTGTCCTTATACCACCGTCTCTCAGGGACGAGGTGTTAGCCGCTCTGCACGCTGCCCATCAAGGGGTCACCTCTATGACTGCGAGAGCCGAGTCTTCCATCTTCTGGCCTGGCATCGCCCCTGCCATTGCGGCCCTTCGTGCTGGGTGCTACCATTGTAATCGGATTGCGCCCTCCAATCCAAGTGCACCACCCACTCCTCTGACTCCTCCAGATTATCCATTCCAATGCATGTGTGCCGACTACTTTCACTACAAAGGATGCAACTACTTGGTAGTGGTCGACCGGTATTCTAACTGGCTGATAGTTGAGAGAGCTTCACATGGTGAAGGTGAATTCATCGCTTGCCTAAGACGTACCTTCGTCACATTTGGTATCCCTGATGAATTAGCTTCCGATGGTGGTCCTGAATTCACAGCTGTCGCTACACGTCAATTCCTCAAGGACTGGGGTGTACATCATCGACTCTCCTCAGTAGCTTATCCACATAGCAACTGCCGTGCTGAAGTTGGTGTCAAGACTGTGAAGCGTCTTCTCATGGACAACACTAGCCCTAATGGAGGCCTTGATACCGATGCATTCCAACGTGCACTGCTCCAGTATAGAAATACTCCAGACAGAGACACAAAACTCTCTCCAGCGATGTGCATTTTTGGCCGCCCAATTCGAGACTTCATCCCAATACCACCTGGCAGATACAAACCTCATAACACCTGGCGTGGGACTCTGGAGGCTCGGGAGGAAGCACTTCGCAACCGCCACATGAGAGACGCTGAGCGCTTGTCTGAACATACCAAGAGACTCTTGCCCCTTGTTGTCGGCGACTGTGTTCGCATCCAGAATCAGACCGGGCCACACCCCCTCAAATGGGACAAAACCGGCATCATCATCGAGGTTCGCCAGTTTGATCAATATGTGGTAAGAGTTGACAGTTCAGGAAGGGTTACTCTGCGCAATAGGAAATTCCTGCGAAAGTACATTCATGTGCTAACGCCCCTACCAAGATTGACGATCGATGGTGATATTGGAGTGCAGAGACCAATGATTCGGCAGAACATCCCACACCCATGCATTGTGCACACCACAACCCCGGCCAGTCACAAGGAGGCTTGTGGCCCATCCATTACTAGTCCAATGCCACCGCAACATCCCACCATCAACTCTGACACCACTCCACCGCAGCCACCTGCTACGTTTCCTGTTGAATCACCCAGGGTCAACCGGAGCCCTCCTGGCCGCCATCAGCTCTTTGATGATGTTACATCCCCATCTATGGCTAAGTCATCGCAGGTAACTCGGAATATGAGTGCAGCACCTCCAATGTCACCTCCTCAAGTCAGTGATCCCAAACCCAATACGGTTACCACACGCCCTGCGCTTGACAAACCAGCTGCTGCACCCAGACGGTCCGGCCGAAGCACTAGCAAGCCTGCCTGGCACTCCGACTATGACATGTGATTCTGGCATTGACCATTACTGACATTGTGTTTGGTTTCTGGTTCACCAGTTCTTCAATTAGCTTCAAACTTAGTTACACATATTCTTCATATTCTCAGTCTTTGTCATGCCAAAAGACACACACTTGTTATACTCGTATATTTTCCATGTCAAAGACTTGGGGGGAGATAGAGGATCCTTAATCATTACTGATCATTATGTTTGTTCTTATGTCTTTCAGACAGTGTTCATTGTTGAAGTTGCAATAAACCGCCAACTGGATTAACAAAGAGAACTGGTCTTATTTAGAAAGCACACATCGAAGACAAGCACGCCAAAAGCCACACCTCATTGAGTCCTCATTGGTCGGGGCTTTGAGTGACAATCAGAATTATTAAGAAGCGAGACACTGGTTGGTGGGATGTGGCGGATGACGTCAGAGCCTGCCGATAAAAGAACGTGCTGGCGGACATTTTTTCTCTTCTTGCTTCTTCCCATTCATGATGGACAAACAATGAGTATGAGGAGAATTGGGGGGCACGAGAGGATGCATGAGGTGGACAAACAATGAGTATGTGGAGAATTGGGGGGCACGTGAGGATGCATGAGGTGGACAAACAATGAGTATGGGGAGAATGGGGGGCAGGAGAGGATGCACGAGGCGAACAAACAATGAGTTTGGGGAGGAATGGGGAGCAGGAGAGGATGCATGAGGCGGACAAACAATGAGTGTGGGGAGGAATGGGGGGCAGGAGAAGATGCATGAGGTGGACAAACAATGTGTGGGGAGGAATGGGGGGTAGGAGAGGATGCATGAGGTGGACAAACAATGAGTGTCGGGAGGAATGGGGTGCAGGAGAAGATGCATGAGATGGACAAACAATGTGTGGGGAGGAATTGGGGGGCAGGAGAGGATGCATGAGGTGGACAAACAATGAGTGTCGGGAGGAATGGGGCACAGGAGAAGATGCATGAGATGGACAAACAATGTGTGGGGAGGAATGGGGGGCAGGAGAAGATGCATGAGGTGGACAAACAATGAGTATGGGGAGAATGGGGGGCAGGAGAGGATGCACGAGGCGAACAAACAATGAGTTTGGGGAGGAATGGGGGGCAGGAGAGGATGCATGAGGCGGACAAACAATGAGTGTGGGGAGGAATGGGGGGCAGGAGAAGATGCATGAGGTGGACAAACAATGTGTGGGGAGGAATGGGGGGTAGGAGAGGATGCATGAGGTGGACAAACAATGAGTGTCGGGAGGAATGGGGCGCAGGAGAAGATGCATGAGATGGACAAACAATGTGTGGGGAGGAATGGGGGGCAGGAGAGGATGCATGAGGCGAACAAACAATGAGTGTGGGGAGGAATGGGGGGCAGGAGAGGATGCATGAGGCAGACAAACAATGAGTGTGGGGAGGAATGGGGGGCAGGAGAAGATGCATGAGGTGGACAAACAATGTGTGGGGAGGAATTGGGGGGCAGGAGAGGATGCATGAGGTGGACAAACAATGAGTGTCGGGAGGAATGGGGCACAGGAGAAGATGCATGAGATGGACAAACAATGTGTGGGGAGGAATGGGGGGCAGGAGAAGATGCATGAGATGGACAAACAATTTGTGGGGAGGAATGGGGGGCAGGAGAGGATGCATGAGGCGAACAAACAATGAGTGTGGGGAGGAATGGGGGGCAGGAGAGGATGCATGAGGCGGACAAACAATGAGTGTGGGGAGGAATGGGGAGCAGGAGAGGATGCATGAGGCGGACAAACAATGTGTGGGGAGGAATGGGGGGCAGGAGAGGATGCATGAGATGGACAAACAATGTGTGGGGAGGAATGGGGGGCAGGAGAGGATGCATGAGGCGAACAAACAATGAGTGTGGGGAGGAATGGGGGGCAGGAGAGGATGCACGAGGCGGACAAACAATGAGTGTGGGAGGAATGTGGGGCAGGAGAAGATGCATGAGGTGGACAAACAATGTGTGGGGAGGAATTGGGGGGCAGGAGAGGATGCATGAGGTGGACAAACAATGAGTGTCGGGAGGAATGGGGCGCAGGAGAAGATGCATGAGATGGACAAACAATGTGTGGGGAGGAATGGGGGGCAGGAGAAGATGCATGAGGTGGACAAACAATGTGTGGGGAGGAATGGGGGGCAGGAGAAGATGCATGAGGTGGACAAACAATGAGTGTGGGGATGAATGGGGCGCAGGAGAGGATGCATGAGGTGAACAAACAATGAGTGTCGGGAGGAATGGGGTGCAGGAGAGGGTGCATGAGGTGGACAAACAATGAGTGTGGGGAGGAATGGGGGGCAGGAGAGGATGCATGAGGCGGACAAACAATGAGTGTGGGGAGGAATGGGGGGCAGGAGAGGATGCATGAGGCGGACAAACAATGTGTGGGGAGGAATGGGGCGCAGGAGAAGATGCATGAGATGGACAAACAATGTGTGGGGAGGAATGGGGGGCAGGAGAGGATGCATGAGCCGAACAAACAATGAGTGTGGGGAGGAATGGGGGGCAGGAGAGGATGCATGAGGCAGACAAACAATGAGTGTGGGGAGCAATGGGGCGCAGAAGATGCATGAGGTGGACAAACAATGTGTGGGGAGGAATGGGGGGCAGGAGAGGATGCATGAGGTGAACAAACAATGAGTGTGGGGAGGAATGGGGGGCAGGAGAAGATGCATGAGGTGGACAAACAATGAGTGTGGGGAGGAATGGGGGGCAGGAGAAGATGCATGAGGTGGACAAACAATATGTGGGGAGGAATGGGGAGCGGAGAAGATGCATGAGGTGGACAAACAATATGTGGGGAGGAATGGGGGGCAGGATAGGATGCATGAGGTGGACAAACAATGAGTGTGAGGAGAATTGGGGGGGGAGGAGAGGATGCATGAGGTGGACAAACAATGAGTATGAGGAGAATTGGGGGGCAGGAGAGGATGCATGAGGTGGACAAACAATGAGTATGGGGAGAATTGGGGGGCAGGAGAGGATGCATGAGGTGGACAAACAATGAGTGTGGGGAGGAAGGGGGGCAGGAGAAGATGCATGAGGTGGACAAACAATGTGTGGGGAGGAATGGGGGGCAGGAGAGGATGCATGAGGTGGACAAACAATGTGTGGGGAGGAATGGGGGGCAGGAGAGGATGCATGAGGTGAACAAACAATGAGTGTGGGGAGCAATAGGGCGCAGAAGATGCATGAGGTGGACAAACAATGTGTGGGGAGGAATGGGGGGCAGGAGAGGATGCATGAGGTGAACAAACAATGAGTGTGGGGAGGAATGGGGGGCAGGAGGAGATGCATGAGGTGGACAAACAATGAGTGTGGGGAGGAATGGGGCGCAGGAGAGGATGCATGAGGTGAACAAACAATGAGTGTCGGGAGGAATGGGGCGCAGGAGAGGGTGCATGAGGTGGACAAACAATGAGTGTGGGGAGGAATGGGGGGCAGGAGAGGATGCATGAGGTGGACAAACAATGTGTGGGGAGGAATTGGGGGCAGGAGAGGATGCATGAGGTAGACAAACAATGAGTGTGGGGAGGAATGGGGGGCAGGGGAAGATGCATGAGGTGGACAAACAATGTGTGGGGAGGAATGGGGGGCAGGAGAGGATGCATGAGGTGGACAAACAATGTGTGGGGGGGGGGGGCAGGAGAGGATGCATGAGGTGAACAAACAATGAGTGTGGGGAGCAATGGGGGGCAGGAGAGGATGCATGAGGCGGACAATCAATGAGTGTGGGGAGGAATGGGGGGCAGGAGAAGATGCATGAGGTGGACAAACAATGTGTGGGGAGGAATTGGGGGGCAGGAGAGGATGCATGAGGTGGACAAACAATGAGTGTCGGGAGGAATGGGGCGCAGGAGAAGATGCATGAGATGGACAAACAATGTGTGGGGAGGAATGGGGGGCAGGAGAAGATGCATGAGGTGGACAAACAATGTGTGGGGAGGAATGGGGGGCAGGAGAAGATGCATGAGGTGGACAAACAATGAGTGTGGGGATGAATGGGGTGCAGGAGAGGATGCATGAGGTGAACAAACAATGAGTGTCGGGAGGAATGGGGTGCAGGAGAGGGTGCATGAGGTGGACAAACAATGAGTGTGGGGAGGAATGGGGGGCAGGAGAGGATGCATGAGGTGGACAAACAATGAGTGTGGGGAGGAATGGGGGGCAGGAGAGGATGCATGAGGCGGACAAACAATGTGTGGGGAGGAATGGGGCGCAGGAGAAGATGCATGAGATGGACAAACAATGTGTGGGGAGGAATGGGGGGCAGGAGAAGATGCATGAGGTGGACAAACAATGAGTGTGGGGAGGAATGGGGGGCAGGAGAAGATGCATGAGGTGGACAAACAATATGTGGGGAGGAATGGGGGGCGGAGAAGATGCATGAGGTGGACAAACAATATGTGGGGAGGAATGGGGGGCAGGATAGGATGCATGAGGTGGACAAACAATGAGTGTGAGGAGAATTGGGGGGGAGGAGAGGATGCATGAGGTGGACAAACAATGAGTATGAGGAGAATTGGGGGGCAGGAGAGGATGCATGAGTTGGACAAACAATGAGTATGGGGAGAATGGGGGGCAGGAGAGGATGCATGAGGTGGACAAACAATGAGTGTGGGGAGGAAGGGGGGCAGGAGAAGATGCATGAGGTGGACAAACAATGTGTGGGGAGGAATGGGGGGCAGGAGAGGATGCATGAGGTGGACAAACAATGTGTGGGGAGGAATGGGGGGCAGGAGAGGATGCATGAGGTGAACAAACAATGAGTGTGGGGAGCAATGGGGCGCAGAAGATGCATGCGGTGGACAAACAATGTGTGGGGAGGAATGGGGGGCAGGAGAGGATGCATGAGGTGAACAAACAATGAGTGTGGGGAGGAATGGGGGGCAGGAGAAGATGCATGAGGTGGACAAACAATGAGTGTGGGGAGGAATGGGGCGCAGGAGAGGATGCATGAGGTGAACAAACAATGAGTGTCGGGAGGAATGGGGCGCAGGAGAGGGTGCATGAGGTGGACAAACAATGAGTGTGGGGAGGAATGGGGGGCAGGAGAGGATGCATGAGGTGGACAAACAATGTGTGGGGAGGAATTGGGGGCAGGAGAGGATGCATGAGGTAGACAAACAATGAGTGTGGGGAGGAATGGGGGGCAGGGGAAGATGCATGAGGTGGACAAACAATGTGTGGGGAGGAATGGGAGGCAGGAGAGGATGCATGAGGTGGACAAACAATGTGTGGGGGGGCAGGAGAGGATGCATGAGGTGAACAAACAATGAGTGTGGGGAGCAATGGGGTGCAGAAGATGCATGAGGTGGACAAACAATGTGTGGGGAGGAATGGGGGGCAGGAGAGGATGCATGAGGTGAACAAACAATGAGTGTGGGGAGGAATGGGGGGCAGGAGAAGATGCATGAGGTGGACAAACAATGAGTGTGGGGAGGAATGGGGGGCAGGAGAAGATGCATGAGGTGGACAAACAATATGTGGGGAGGAATGGGGGGCAGGAGAGGATGCATGAGGTGGACAAACAATGAGTGTGAGGAGAATTGGGGGGGAGGAGAGGATGCATGAGGTGGACAAACAATGAGTATGAGGAGAATTGGGGGGCAGGAGAGGATGCATGAGGTGGACAAACAATGAGTATGGGGAGAATGGGGGGCAGGAGAGGATGCATGAGTGTGGGCAGAATGGGGGGCACGAGAGGATGCACGGGGTGGCCCAGACGGATACAGAAGGGAACTCTCAGGAAGGAAAACTGGAAATTTAGTAGGATGAGGGATTGGGGTAAGGTGGAGGCTGGGTAGTTAACAAGGGTCGAAAAGATCATGGTTTTCAGTAGGGATGATCCAAGATGGTGTTGAAGACCTGGAGGGAAAGATGAGATTGAAGAGGATGTGGATGTTTGTTCCACAGGTGGGAAAAAGCGAGGAACAAATGAGTGGAGGTGTCCAGTGATCCTGGGTTTGGGAGTTTCACAAAAAGGGGATTGATGAAGGACCAGCTGAACCCATGCAGCAACTTAGTGGGGACAAAGCACGGAAAGAGCAGAGGGTGCAAGACCGGAAAGGAGGCGGTGGGAGACAGAGACCACTCACGATGATGATGATGATGATGAAGATGAAGACGGTGATGATGATGTGATAGGCCTGTCGATTCGACTTCATCGTGGGAGATTCCAATAATTTTGAAGGTCTTGGTTTCCATGGCATCAAACTGAGCAAGGTGTGAGGTAGGGGCACTAGCCCAGAGGGGAGAGCGGTACTCCATCAATCTGTGGATGAAGACCTTTGCTGTTCAGTGTTCAGTACAGTGGTGGATAGTTCAGGTGTGCCAAGGAAGGACTTTATGACAGAGGATGCGCAGTCGGCGGCTGGTTTTTGGACACCAACTTTAACATGTGGTTTGCCCAAGAAAGATCATGGCTGATCGTGATAGTGAGACCCAGGAGTTTGAATGACTAATCTTCCTCAAGAGGATTGTTAAGAAAGTAAGTCGGAGGGTTTGCCGGACGGTTCTTTTGGAGAGAGATAGTGAGAATGTGAGATTTGTCAGAATTGAAAGACATAATCCAGGTGTTTGACCAGCTTGTGATTTTGTCAAGGTCTACAGAGAGAGAGAGGGAAGAGCCTGCAGATTGCCTGACTGGAGAATGAGGGATGTCACGGCACAGGGTGGCGTCATCAGTAAATAGATGATGTGCTGGAACACCAAAGAGATCATTTATGAAGATCAAGAATAGCACTGGGCCCAGAACACGGCCTTGGGGCTCTCCAGGCTTGACAGGAAGAGGAGACTAAAGGATTCCCGTGAGAGCCACACGTTGGCGACAAGAGTGGAGGACGTCAGTTCGGCATGTGTGGAGTTGGCCTTGAGTTCCATATGCAGACAGTTTGGAGAGCAAGGCAGGTATCTTAGGCACGATACATGTCCAGAGAGATGATCTTGATCTTATGTTTGACATTGAGTGCCTCCATCCAGTGCTGGCTGAGTCGGAGCAGCATGTCCACGGAGGAATGACCTGGTCTGAAACCAAGTTGGTGATCTGAGATGAGGTTGTTGGGAAAAAAGGTCGGATTTCATGTCACCTGCTACGATGGATTCCATGACCTTGCTGATGATTGGAAGTAAGGTGATAGGCATGTATTTATCTCTGCCACCGAATTTGGACGGAGCTGATGTTTTCACCCCTGTCCATCTGTCTATGTGTTTGTCTGTGAACAGGATATCTCAAAAAGTTGTGGACGAATTCGAACGAAACTTGGTGGACGGGTTGGGTGGTGACGAGGACTAATTTATTCCATTTTGGTAAAGATCCGAATATGGATCCGGATACGAGAATTTTTTAATTTTAAAAGTGATTCTTCATCATTGAGGGATGTCTCCAAAAACGAGATAGTTCAAAAGGTTGTGGACGGATTGTGCCGAAACCTGTTGCATGAGTTGGTGAAACGACATGAACAAGACGATTAGATTCTGGTTCATGTCCGGATCCAGATCCGACCCATCAGTGGGACAAGAAACATAAACTGTTCGGCCTGGCGGAGGTGTGCTCTCTGCGGAGTGCCATTGTAGTTATGCGGATCCGTTTTTGCACCTTTTAATGTAATGCAGCGATGTTGGTGGATTTACAAGCAGAAGACAATGGCAGAGAGAGGATGTGCAAGAGCACCAGAGCAGGTTTTTCGGACATGAGATGTCGTCCGGTATTCTCAGAGATGCCGTCTCAGTTACCTTACAGCACATTTACACTCCAGGCAGGTAATTTAGCCACAACACCTGCACACAAGGTCCTACATTTCCTCCAAAGATACCCGTTAACTTTTTACCTGAACAATCTGAACGGAGGAGTGATGGCTCACCTGAAGAAGGTGTACTCCAAGATGGCAGCAGCCACAGTTGTCACTGCCCCAGGACAGTAAATTTGAATCAAAAGGGGAATCTCGGATCATATGAGTACACCGGGGCGATCACTCAACACCACTTGAGCTGTCATGGCGTCCATGAGCCAAGAACACATCCAAGAAGGGAATAACATTCCACTGCCATCCACAGCTTGCATCACATCCACGATTATGCTTCGGTTCTGACATCTGCTGGGATCGAGGGCATTAAAGCGGATGCGTTGGGTGAGCAACCCCAAATGCAACCGAAAATAAAAGACGCCATTTTACAACTCTACGTCATACAGGACTCATCTGTGAGGTCATTGGGATTAGTTGTCACCAGTGCAAATACCATACGTGGAAAAATTGGTATGGACCAGTATTGTGACCAAATCTCAAATCCCACAGGTGTCATGTCTTGCCACCTCGTCTCTCATTAGTACTGTACCTGATCTCCGAGGTGCAATTCCATTGATCCTTTGCCATTGATGAGCCTCCCATGCGAGATCTGATCCGATTAACGTTTTCCACATCGAAGCTGATGTAGTATGGACAATTAGAGGAAAGCACGTGGAGGATTCTGGGTAGGGGATATAATCCCCAATCCTCCAGCCCCCAAAAATAAAAAGTGAATTGAAGTTGATAAGTGTGCGGTGTTGATGTAGCACAGGTGTGATGGGCCAGGTGGCCTCCTCTGGTGTCAAACTTTCATGTGTATCTTTCATCCTCATGCAGCATCAAGTAGATTTACACCAAAGGTGGGGTACTGTATCCAAAGAAGGGATTTAAAAGTTCAGGATCTCCATATATAATAAAATGTCAGTTTGTGTGTTTGTGCAGATGTCTGTTCCCCTTCAGGAGGGAAGGTTTTAAAACCAACCTTTTAACACGAATGTGTGCTCACTGTGGCCTATTTTTAAGGATAAAACAAACTCGAAAAGCATTTTCCATAAAAGAGTAATTATGTCTCTTCTATTGGAAATGTAGACGGCGACTTGCAAACTGAGGCTCAAGGGCGGTGTGTTATGCTCATGGGGTTTATTGCGTAATGATCGCTCAATAATGAAGGTACACTCGGGACTGGTTGCTTGGTAATGATGGGCAGCTGTGGCTGTTAAGGTGTATCTCAGGTGGAATGTCAGGTCAGCTGTGGAACCAGAATAGCTCCTTTTATTTATTTTCTTACAATTTTATTTTCATTCTTCGGTTAAAAGACCTTCCTTATCTATCTTCTTTCCCCCTTCGAGGCCTCTACATAATTTCATAGGTGAGAACCTCGTGAGTGGTCTGATAAGGGGTTGAAGAGAGGAAGACGAAGCGGCGGCCAGAAAGGCAGGCTCGAGAGAGAGAGAAAAAGGCGGAACGAAGGCAGATGCGCGCCCGGTTTTTGCGACAAGTAACTCCGCCTATGCGGACTCGTGAAGTTTTTGTATTTCTTGGTTGTATATCCTGTGTTTTGGTTTACCCTGAGTAAAGGATTTGTATTCATTCCACTGTTTTGAACTTGCATTGCATTATGGGATTGGCATACTATGTGTCGGTCAGTGGAGGGTGTAAAGTTGCGTCAGGACTCGGATGATAACTCCGCTCGGTCACATTTGACTGCTTAAATGGTGCCCACACACGGGGAATGTATTGACCTCCTGAGTACGTCAATTAGGACCCCCGGAGCAATATGCTGTACCCCGAGCCCTCCACCCATGTGCCAGGTCATAACAGGTGTACAGAAATGTTTAAAAACAACGATAAATACAAGGTGCAGGGAGGCAATATTCGCTGCACATAATGTACATCACACACAGAGTAAAATGAATGTTCATGTACGGCCGGAGGATGTCAAATAAATACAGAAGATAAAAAGCACACCTGACAATAGGCCACTAACATCAACACACACACACACACACACACACACACACACACACACACACACACACACACACACACACACACACACACACACACACACACACACACACACTAGTTTTAAATATTTCTTTAAAATAAATGAATCAACTCTCACTGAAAGTATTTCTCCGAAGCAGCGTATATATATACTAGCGGGGTCAACCGTGGGAATCCCACGGGCTTGGATGTGTGTGACATTTCGACATATTGAGTTAGATGCTGCACATTCATTTTTACAAAATGGTTACTGGCAAGTCATCAGATCCAGAAATGGTGTAATGAACACAATTTATTTATTTCACATAATATGTGATCCCTCACTCCTCTCCACCTGACACTCTCCTCTCTCCACCTGACACTCTCCTCTCTCCACCTAGCACTCCTCTCCTCTCCAATCCCTCACATTCCTCTCCTCTCCAATCCCTCACCTCTCCAATCCCTCACACTCCTCTCCTCTCCAATCCCTCACACGCCTCTCCAATCGCCCCTCACACTCCTCTCCTGACACGCCTCACACTCCTCTCCTGACACGCCTCACACTCCTCTCCAATCGTGCCTCACACTCCTCTCCAATCGTGCCTCACAGTCCTCTCCAATCGTGCCTCACACTCCTCTCCAATCACGCCTCACACTCCTCTCCAATCGTGCCTCACACTCCCCTCCAATCACTCCTCTCCAATCGCGCCTCACACTCCTCTCCAATCGTGCCTCACACTCCTCTCCAATCGCACCTCACACTCCCCTCCAATCGCGCCTCACACTCCCCTCCAATCACTCCTCACACTCCTCTCCAATCGCACCTCACACTCCTCTCCAATCGCGCCTCACACTCCTCTCCAATCGTGCCTCACACTCCTCTCCAATCACGCCTCACACTCGTCTCCAATCGCGCCTCACACTCCTCTCCAATCGTGCCTCACACGCCTCTCCAATCGCGCCTCACACTCCCCTCCAATCACTCCTCACACTCCTCTCCAATCGCGCCTCACACTCCTCTCCAATCGTTCCTCACACTCCTCTCCAATCGCTCCTCACTCGCCTCTCCAATCGCTCCTCACTCGCCTCTCCAATCGCTCCTCACTCGCCTCTCCAATCGTGCCTCACACTCCTCTCCAATCGCACCTCACACTCCTCTCCAATCATGCCTCACACTCCTCTCTAATCGTGCCTCACACCCCTCTCCAATCGCGCCTCACACTCCCATCCAATCACTCCTCACTCTGCTCTCCAATCGCTCCTCACTCGCCTCTCCAATCGCGCCCCACACTCCTCTCCAATCGTGCCTCACACTCCCCTCCAATCACTCCTCACACACCTCTCCAATCGCACCTCACACTCCTCTCCAATCGCGCCTCACACTCCTCTCCAATCACGCCTCACACTCCTCTCCAATCGCGCCTCACACTCCCCTCTAATCACTCCTCTCCAATGGCGCCTCACACTCCTCTCCAATCGTGCCTCACACACCTCTCCAATTGTGCCTCACACTCCTCTCGAATCGTGCCTCACAGCCTCTCCAATCGCACCTCACACCCCTCTCCAATCGCGCCTCACACTCCCCTCCAATCACTCCTCACTCCCCTCTCCAATCGCTCCTCACTCACATCTCCAATCGCTCCTCACTCTCCTCTCCAATCGCACCTCACTCGCCTCTCCAATCGCTCCTCACTCGCCTCTCCAATCGCTCCTCACTCGCCTCTCCAATCGCTCCTCACTCGCCTGTCCAATCGCTCCTCACTCACCTCTCCAATCGCTCCTCACTCGCCTCTCCAATCGATTCTCACTCACCTCTCCAATCGCTCCTCAATCGCCTCTCCAATCGCTCCTCACTCGCCTCTCCAATCGCTCCTCACTCCCCTCTCCAATCGGCTTTCCCCGTCTCGTTCTTTTTCTTGCTCCAAATCGGCCCGTCGGAATCGGAAATCGGCCCGTCTTGCTTTCGTGCTTGCGCGTAAATAAATTGTGTTCATTACACCATTTCTGGATCTGATGACTTGCCAGTAACCATTTTGTAAAAATGAATGTGCAGCATCTAACTCAATATGTCGAAATGTCACACACATCCATGCCCGTGGGATTCCCACGGGTGACCCCGCAAGTTTGCATTGACGTTCGTCGATGGACTCGTTCGCCTGTCTCATTCCTTTTCTTGCTACATCCTGTTCAAGTCTGCGTTCTTCATCGAGCGTCTCATTCATTTTGGAAATAGAAGTTTCCACGCAGCGCATGAATTGTCGCGATCCTCAAGAGGAAGTGTCTCGTAATCATCAAATGATAAATGGCAAGTAAATTATATTGTGGAAAATTAAAGATTTCAAATAAACCTATTTAAAGTGTATGCACACATAACTAATTTTAAAAAACGAAGAAATATCTCTCGGTAATTTCCTGAAACATATTTTACTTCCGGCTAATAATGTTGAATGAAATAAAAACGAAGAAATATATGTCGGCATCATTGTTGACGTTTTTGTGACGACTGTCATCAAACGAAAAAGTAATATGTCTTAACGGAAAAGCAAAAGCGAATTTTTAATATATATCGACACGTTGCCGTCGGTGTCATGTTGGGCGGTGTATGATACACCATGACGCGATTTTAAAAAATATATCTGCATTTTCCCGCGTGTGTGGAATGTTCTCAATTATTGCTGACACCGAGTCTAAAACCATCGATAAAAATTAAATAATATGGTGAGTTAGATTGATCATATGATCATATGGAGATAAAGGCGTGAGAGAGACTCAATGGCCTTGAAGTTACAGGCGTTTGAGAATTCATTTCGTTCTATAAACGGAAACTTTCATCGGATTTTCTTCCCGTTTTTTTTCAACCGAGTCTAAAACTATGTTAGCGACTGTGAAAAATGAAATGATATATCGAATTTGATTTGAAATAAAACTGGGAGAGAGAGCAAGACACCACGGGCCTACAAAACAGGCCTCAAAGCTATGCCAGTTAATAAAATGGTGGATATTTGTTTATAATTATATGAAGCCTCTCCCAGAATGGGTGGAGCTATGGGTGGAGCTACTCTGCAAACCGAGTAAGCCACACCCCGGACAGACACCCAACAGATAGACAGACAGACAGACAGACAGAATCATCTACGGCTATTATAATATAGATATAGATTGAGGTATGTCTCATTTATGTATTGCTTTTGATCCATTCTTCATTCTGTTATTATTCAGTCTTGATAAAAGTCTAACTACTGTATTTTCGTTTCTTTGTGTGTGTTTGTGTGCTTCATTAACGAACCCAGGGGTGGGCTGAAGGGGGTGTGCATCACCACCCTCCCTCCCCCCCCCCCCCATTCGTATTTTAGATGTTAAGTTCGATTCTGTGATATTGGATGCATCCCAGTGGCGGATACAGGGTGGTGGCGGATACAGGGTGGTGGCGGATACAGGGTGGTGGCGGATACAGGGTGGTGGCGGATACAGGGTGGTGGCGGAGACAGGGTGGTGGCGGACACAGAGTTGTGGCAGACACAGAGTGGTGGCAGACACAGAGTGGTGGCAGACACAGAGTGGTCGCAGACACACAGTGGTGGCAGACACAGAGTGGTCGCAGACACAGAGTGGTGGCAGACACAGAGTGGTCGCAGACACACAGTGGTGGCAGGCACAGAGTGGTCGCAGGCACAGAGTGGTCGCAGGCACAGAGTGGTCGCAGGCACAGAGTGGTCGCAGGCACAGAGTGGTCGCAGGCACAGAGAGGTCGCAGGCACAGAGAGGTCGCAGACACAGAGTGGTCGCAGACACAGAGTGGTCGCAGGCACAGAGTGGTCGCAGGCACAGAGTGGTCGCAGGCACAGAGTGGTCGCAGGCACAGAGTGGTCGCAGGCACAGAGTGGTCGCAGGCACAGAGTGGTCGCAGGCACAGAGTGGTCGCAGGCACAGAGTGGTCGCAGGCACAGAGTGGTCGCAGGCACAGAGTGGTGGCAGGCACAGAGTGGTCGCAGGCACAGAGTGGTCGCAGGCACAGAGTGGTCGCAGACACAGAGTGGTCGCAGACACAGAGTGGTCGCAGATACAGAGTGGTCGCAGATACAGAGTGGTCGCAGATACAGAGTGGTCGCAGATACAGAGTGGTCGCAGATACAGAGTGGTCGCAGATACAGAGTGGTCGCAGATACAGAGTGGTCGCAGATAGAGTGGTCGCAGATACAGAGTGGTCGCAGATACAGAGTGGTCGCAGATACAGAGTGGTCGCATGTTCAAGTTTCTCTTCATGTTTGTGTTTATAGCATACAGAATACATACTTGGTGAGAGGTGCTTAATTCCTCATTTAATAACACATTAAATGTGCGTTTCCCAATCGACACGTGATAAGCATGGTAATCAAGCGTTATGTTAAGTTACGCAAATTACTCTGGCACCAGATTTATGTTCGTGGGTCTAAATGGATGAATCAAAGGACCAGGAGACGGGTTTCTTCCAAGGTCAGTATATTCAATGCAAAATCATACAGCGCAACAATTACTCCAAGTGAGCGCAACACACACCAAGAGTTCAAACAATTCAAGAGCACAATTATGTTCCGTCTTCGAGCCCAAAAACCAACCACCAAAAGTCCCTCCAAGAAGATACGGGCATTCAAATAACTAACTAACAATTGTGCTTACATACAATAACTAACAATTGTGCTTTCAGTTACATACGAAAATTAACAACTGTGCTTACATACGATAACTAACTATTATGCTTACATTCCAAAAAAAAAAAAAGTGTGACATAATTTTTGAACGGCCCCATTTTGGTGTGAAACAATCTTTGATGATGTGACAAATACGCTTGCTCTGATATAACCGTGGCAGAGACTGACATTGTGAGATGCATCGTGCTAATTTTTTCATTGCGCTTCAAATGTGTTTCCCAATCATGCTGTCATTTTAAAATAGCATGTTAAATGTGTTTACCAATCATGCTGCTCATCTTTAAAAAGCACGTTAAATGTGTTTTTCCCAATCATGCTTTTCATTTTTAAATAGCACGATCAATGTGTGTTTCCCAATAATTGTGCTGTTCATTTTTAATAGCACGATAAATGTGTTTCCCAATCATGCTGTTCATTTTTAAAGAGTACGTTATATGTTTCCCAATCGTGCTGCTCATTTTCAAACAGCAATTTAGTTTCCCAATCATCTTACTATAATTCACCAAATGTCTGTCCGTCTGTCTGTTCGAAGGTACTGCAATAACTGCTGAATTGATCACAACGATATTTTGGGTGGGTAATCCAGGGATCTCCAGGAGTAAAATAAGCAATTTAGTTTTTCCAATTTCAGCTTTGGTCTCCAGCATTCTCAGGTTTGGACTTCCACATAACATTCATGTTCGCATAACGTTCATCGTGACGATGTTTTCATTGTGACGATGTTGTTTTCCCTGGTGCCGCACAAACGGCTGCACCGATCGCTGCACGGCTGCACCGATATGACTCGGTGATCTCGGACAAAGACCTTTCATAAGGACATGGGTTGAATCCCTGCTTGAGAGAATTCCAACCCCCTCGCCGCCATCACGGCCATCTCTCCAACTCACAATCCCACGAGATATGCGGAAAGGACGACCCAAAACCAATATAAACATCATTAAACATCATTCGCATATAAACATCATTAAAAGTAAATAATGACCTCGGCCAAAGTTCAAACGACGTTTAATCTCTACATGAGAGAATTCCACATAGCTATTTGGGTGGTGTATACACCAACAGATCACTGTCTTCATCGATCTTGCCAAGGCCGTAACACCTATCGGCTCAAAATCCTTTTAACTGTTGATTTGGTAGTTTTTACAATGAAGGAAACACGTATCGGGAGTACATACGACATAGCGATTGTGAATATGACAGCTCTGAGGCGTCTTTCGCTTCGCATCGCAGTGACGGTGAGCACCAATATGGCGGCTGTAAGATAAAAATCTGGCTTCAAGCCCCCTCACCACCCAAAGCTTTCAACCAGACATATTAACACGCTCTTCCTCCTTCATTCCCATTCTTCAAAGCAAAGCGGTAAAAATTGTTGTATCGCCATTATATATGATGAGCAACAGTACCCGCCCTAAGAGCGGGGCTTCGATTTGGAGGCGCGATTTATATAAACATCCGTTAAATATCACACGCAAATCATCAAAATCTAAACAGTATTTTTAGAATTTCAATAAAAAAAACCACATCACTGTTCATATCGGTAAATATTATTCCATCGTGTTTCAAATCATGATATCAACTGTACGCGTTTCTTTCGGGGAAAAAAAAATGGAATGATTTTGTACCTCTTCTTCAGCTTAGAACTTCACGATAGACGACATTGCTGATAAAAGTTTCTTTTCTCTCTTTGAAGTTCCTGGCAAGCATTTTTATATTGTCACTGCTGCCAACGCGACGCCATGGCATTATTCACAACATTCATTCATTCATTCATTTAATGATGATTAAACATTATTCTTACACCATCATATATTCTTATTCTTACGCATTATTCTTACTGATATTTTACCTTTTCATTTGGACCTCCCAATTGAAGCCCTGCCCGAAGGGCGGGTATCGTTGCTAATGCTAATTAATTTTATATGGCTCTTTAAATATATTTTCCAATCGTGCTGTTCATTTTTAAATAGCACGTTAAATGTGTTTCCCAATCATGCTGATCATTTTTAAATAGCACATGAAATGTGTGTTTCCCAATTGTGCTGTTCATTTTAAAATAGCACGTTAAATTTGTGCACCGTGCTGTTAATTTTTAAATAGCCAAAATAGTTGCCAGCACCAAAAAGAGAGGAAGCGAAATGTGACTGCCTCCAACAACCGCCAACACCAAAGAGAGCAAAATGGCGAGAGAGATGCGACCACCTTCGACGAATGTACAGGACAGAGAGAAAATGCGACCGCCTCCAGCGAACACCAGGACAGAGAGATGCGACTGACTTCGACAACCGCAAGCACAAATAGACACCAAAATGGCGAGACCGCGTTTTTTTTCCTCTAGCTCCCGAACGTTCCACGCTGATGTCACACTCTGTCCAATGATCGAGCGCTACTCAATCATCCCATCACGCCTCCACCAATCATGAAAGCCAGGGCGTGGCCTCCTCGTTACGAATCGTCAGGGGGTGGAGTCTAATCTCTGTTCAGGTATGTTTGGATGACGTCGGCGGTCGTGAGGCGGGGATTTACCTGGTGATCGGCAAATGCTGTTTCTGTCATCCCTGGCGGCGATGCGAGCGAATGATTCCATTGTTTTTTTTATAGTTGTTGTGTTACTGTGCCCTCAATTTCCTGGCTGGCCGAATCCAATAAAACCGAAGGAAAGACCACAGGAGGCAAATTACACACTGGGGAATTAATCTTTAAGCCCTATAATTTTTTTAGCACAAAGCCACCCTTCTTCTGGTGACTTGAAAACACTCTTACCCGGACAGACAGTCTACTTGGGTTCATCGAGATGGGTTCCTCTTCTTCACAACACTCAGAGCATGCTAATTTACACGATTCTAACTTTCCATTGAGGTATTCCATGCATACCCCCATAAACGTAACAATATATACATATTAATTATTTTTTTTCGTATACAGTCTTGGCTCATTTAAGAGCGAACACATTGCACACAAGAACAGGCACAGACTCACAAAACATACAATACATAAAGGGAGCAGGAGACAAGAGGGGGAGAGAGAGGAAAACATACAAGCACAACAACAGTAGACAACAGGACTTCGGTAGATATGTGGAAGAGAGAGGGCCAGTGGGAAAAGGGTACACGGTATAAAACAAATTGACACAACTAGGAATTTCAGGAAAGAAGTTGGAGATTGAAAGATGTGGATTTGGGATGTTTTAGCAGGGGTAGAAAAGATCAAGGTTTTGGATGGGGGAACATAAGAGATGGTGGTGAACAGCTGTTTTGAAGACCTGGAGAGAGGAGTGGGATTGAAGAGAGTGAGAGAGTTTGTTCCAGAAGCGGGAGAAAAGAGGAATGAAAGAGTGAAGGTAAGCAGAGTGTCTTGATTTTGGCAGTTTCACCAGAAGAGGGTTACTGACAGATCTTGTGCGTCCTGAAGGTATATTTGGGGAACAGAGCACATACAGAGCAGGGGGAGCTAGGCCGGAGAGGAGTCGGTAGAAGATAGAAAGACCACCTACCTGCCTGCGGTGAGAGTGTGAAAGGCCCTCAGAATCAGCTTTATCGTGGGAGATTCCAATGATTCTGAATGCTTTGATTTCAACTGCGTGAAGCCAAGCTAGGTGTGAGGTAGGTGCACCAGCCCAAAGGGGAGAGCAGTATTCCAGTGAGCTGCAGATGAAAGCTTTGTATGTGGTGAGGAGCTTAGAAGTGCCCAGAAAGGACTTTGCACGACGGAGGATGTCCAGTCGGCCACTGGCTTTGGAGGCCAGATTGGAAATGTGGTTTTCCCAGGAAAGATCATGGCAGATAGTGAGACCCAAAAGGTTGAGTGACAGAACTTCTTCAAGAGGATTGTTCAGAAAGTACATGGGAGGGTTGTCCAGATGGTCTTTACGGAGACACATAGTGAGAGTATGAGATATGTCAGTATTGAAAGACATGTTCCACTTGTTTGACCAGTTTGTGATATTGTCCAGGTCTGCAGAGAGTGAAGAGGCTACTGCCTGCCAATCTGAGGGTTGAGATATGGAGCGGCATCGAGTGGAGTCATCAGCAAAGAGATAGAGAGGATTTTTGAGAGAGTCGGAGAGATCATTGATGAAGACCAGAAAAAATCACAGGGCCCAGAACACTGCCTTGAGGTACTCCAGCCTGATGAGGAAGGGAAGATGAGAGAATTCCATTCAGGGCCTCACGTTGACTGTGACCGGAGAGGAGGTCGGCAAGCCAGGTGTTGAGGTTTCCATGGATACCATAGGAGGGGAGTTTGGTGAGCAGAGCGGGGTGCCAGACTGCATCGAAGGCACAAGATATGTCAAGGGAGACAGCTCTGATTTCCTGTTTGGTATTGAGGACATCCATCCATTGTTAAGACAGCAGAAGCAGCATGTCCAGAGTAGAGTCACCTAATCTGAAAGCACATTGATGATCCGAGATCACGGCATTGGAGAAGAGGAAGGAGTTGACGTTAGAAGCGATGATCGATTCCATGACCTTGCTGATTATTGGGAGCAGGCTGATTGGTCTGTTGTTGAAAGGATCTGTTGCAAGGATCTGATCTGTTTTTGCACAGCCCGAAACAAGTGTGTGTCCACCCTCCGGAGAGCCAGGAAACAATATCTGTCCACTCTCAAACCTGTCTCCCTCTTCCAAATCCTGGTGGCGTCTGGTCAAATCTGTTTCTGGTGTTTGTTCCCCCTCCACCCCCTCCATTTCCCCAAATGGCTACACAGCTGACTCCGCACGTGAAAAAGCTGAATGCCTCAACTCTGTGTTTGCCTCAAAATCTTGTGTCCCGAACCCATCCCTCTCTGCACCCACCGTACCCAGTCGTACCCAGCTGCTCCTGGAATCTGTGCCCTGTTCTCGTGACAAGGTGGAGAAGTTTCTGTCAACCCTCGACTCTGATTCTGCAACTGGACCAGACAGCATCAGCCTACGGGTCCTAAAATCCTGCTCTGCCGCTCTTTCACTCCCTCTGTCTGGTCTCTTCACCCTCTCTTTTGCTCAAGGTCGTCTGCCATCAGCTTGGAAATCAGCCAACATCACTGCTTTACACAAAAAGGTGCAAAAACAGATCCTTGCAACTGCAGACCAATCAGCCCTCTCCCAAATATCAGCAAAGTCATGGAATCCATCATTGCTTCGGATATCAAATCTTTCCTCTTCTCCAATGGCTTGATCTCTGATCATCAATTTGGTTTTACACCAGGTCACTCTACTCTGGACATGCTGCTCTGCTGTCTCAACAAAGGATGGAGGTCCTCAATGCCAAACAGGAAATTAGAGCCGTCTCCCATGACATATCACATGCCTTCGATACGGTCTGGCACCCTGCTCTGCTCACCAAACTGTCCTATGGTATCCATGGACATCTCCACGCATGGCGTGTGTACTTCCTCTCTCGTCATTGTCAACGTGTGGCCCTGAATGGGTTTCTCTCATCTCCCCTTCCTGTTCAGACTGGAGTTCCACAAGGCAGTGTTCTGGGCCCTGTGTTTTTTCTGGTCATCATCAATGATCTCTCTCTGACTCTCTTTGAAAATCCTCTCTATCTCTTTGCTGATGACTGCACTCTCTGCCACTCCATTCCTCATCCCTCAGATCGGCAGTCTGCAGCCTCCTCACTCTCTGCAGACCTGGAAAAAAAATCACAGACTGGTCAAACAAATGGAACATGTCTTTCAATCCTTAGAAATCTCACTCTCTTACGATGTCTCTCCGAAAAGACCGACTGGACAACCCCCCCCATCTACTTTCTGAACACTCCTCTCCAATAAGTTCTGTCACTCAAGCTTTTGGGTCTCACTATCTGCCATGATCTTTCCTGGGAAAACCACATTTCCAATCTGGCCTCCAAAGCCAGTCGCCGACTGGGCATCCTCCATCGTGCGAAGTCCTTCCTTGGCACACCTGAGCTCCTCACCACATACAAGGCTTTCATCCGCAGCTCAATGGAATACTTTTCTCCCATCTGGGCTGGTGCTCCTGCCTCACACCTCGCTCGTCTTCACGCTGTTGAAACCAAAGCTTTCAGAATCATTGGAATCTCCCGCAATGAAGCTAACTCCGAGGGCCTTTCACTCACTCCCTCACCGCAGGCAGGTTGGTGGTCTTTCTGTCTTCTACCGAAGCCTCTTCGGCCTTGCTCCCCCAGCTCTCTCTGTTCTCTGTCCCTCAAATATTCCTCCAGGTTGCACAAGATCTGCCAGCAACCCTCTTATGGTTAAACTGCCAAAATCTAGGCTCTCTGCTCACCTTCACTCTTTCATTCCCCTTTTCTCCCGCCTCTGGAACAAACTACCTCACTCTCTTCAATTCCACTCCTCCCTCCAGGTCTTTAAAACAGCTGTTCACCACCATCTCTTGTCTTCCCCAATCCAAAACCTTGCTCTCTTCTACCCCCGTTAATTCACCCCAGATCCACTTTTCTTTTTGGAAATCCCGACTTCTTTCTCCTGGAAGTTCTAATAGTGTATGTGTTTTATACATTTCCCACCTCCCCCCACCCCCGCCTTCGCATGCCTCCTCCCCCCAAGCCCACTCCCTCTCACGGATCTTCCGTTGTCCCTGTTCTCTGCTGTTGTCCTTGTGTGCTTCCCTCTGTCTCCCCGTCTTGTCTCCCGCTCCTTTTATTGTATGTTTTGTGTGTCCATTTGTCTTTTCATCCCTCAGCCCAAATTGGGCTAAGGGGTATTGTCGTCCGGGCGTCCGTCAACTTTTGGTTTTCGTCAATTTCAAGGAGAACGGCTTGTCTGATTAAATCGATTTTTACAGTGTGTGTTGGGGTTGAGTAGAGGAAGGTTCCTTTCGAAAATGGGCGCGGTGCGATTTTCAATATGGCCGCCACGGTAGCCATCCGGGCGTCCGTCAACCTTTGGTTTCCGTCAATTTCGAGCAGAACGGCTTGTCCGATTAAATCCATGTTTGCAGTGTGTGTTGGGGTTGAGTAGAGAAAGGTGCCTTTCGAAAATGGGCGCGCTGCGATTTTCAATATGGCCGCCAAGGCAGCCATCTTGAAATTGGTTTCCATCAATTTTGGTCAGAACTGCTTGTCCGATTAAATCCATTTTTGCAGTGTGTGTTGGGGTTGAGTCGTGGAAGGTTCATGGGCGCGCTGCGATTTTCAATATGGCCGCCATGGCAGCCATCTTTAAATTAGTTTCCGTCAATTTCAAGCAGAACGGCTTGTCCGATTAAATCCATTTTTGCAGTGTGTGTTGGGGCTGAGTAGAGTAAGGTTCCTTTCGAAAATGGGCGTACTGCGACTTTCAATATGGCCGCCATGGCAGCCATCTTGAAATTGGTTTCTACCATGCATGGGCTGAGGGGTTACCCCCACTTTGCGGTGCTATTTATATGTGATTGATGTTAGCTCTTTCATGAGCCTTGATATTGTATTTAAAAAAAAAAAAAGGGAAAGGAACATTTATTGAAAAATGAGTTTCTTGTGATTTTCAACTCAGAGATCCGTTTGTAAATGTTAGAGGAGGGCTGGAATGCAGGGGAATTTCGGAAATGTAGAAAGGAAGAACTGCAAGAGATTTCATTATTATTTTTTGGAAATGGAATGATTTGATGAGCAAATTGAAAAAAACCTTTTAAAGAGGAGGAGAAAAGTGTGTTATAACATACAACAGAATACAACACTGCAACTCAGGTACAGCCATTGGAGGCTAAGGGGGATGAAGGATTCCAGAACAGGTTTAGAAGCAGGAACAGAAGAATAAGGGATTGACAGCCAGGTGAGCAGAGAATGAAGGAACAGGGACGTGTATAAGCAATTGTGTTTGTACAGGAGGTGGGGCCTACTTATTAAATTCTTCGTTCACGTGTATATTTTTTGAAGGTTAGGTGAAAGTGGATCTGAGAAAGAAGGAGAAAGGTCGAAGGAGTATGGTGAAAACTATAATTGGAAGGTATCGGCTGGAGAGGGTTGAGACATGAAGGGAGAGAAAAACGGGTGGGGCGAAACACGTGGTCGCGGTCGGGGAAGGGGGAGGGGAACCATGAGGAGAGAAGGAAATTATGATTAAGAGTTTTATTTTTAATTAAGACTTTAAACAAAGGGTAAGACATTC
This sequence comes from Myxine glutinosa, assembly GCF_964187855.1. Classification (NCBI taxonomy): domain Eukaryota; kingdom Metazoa; phylum Chordata; class Myxini; order Myxiniformes; family Myxinidae; genus Myxine; species Myxine glutinosa. The sequence goes on from NC_136269.1 coordinate 440,236, forward strand.
AGGGAAAGTATGGGGTGAAAAGAAAGACCAAAAAAATGCAATGCAGTGAGAGAACGAAAGTAAATAGACAACAAACGACCACCGAGGAGACAGGGAAGCCTCGGGGGACAATGCCCCAAATGCGGCATGAACAAAACGACTATTACACACAGGTATGCACGATTTACAACTGAGATCTTACTAGAAACACACAGTGGACACATACACAGTAAAATAAACAGTACAGTTTTGACAAAAACACAAACGGGAAAAATACTTCACTTTGAGGATGTGGAGAGCTTGGAAGAACATTACCTCACTGGCAGAACCGGAGGCGGCAATCGCAAAATTTTACAAAAGGCATCTGACCAATGGCCATTCAGAGCGAGTTTTGCCAAAACGTGAAAGAAAAACTTTTTTTTGACAAAAAAAACATGATTCATCACTCCATAGAATGCATTTTACCTGCTCCAGAGTCCAATGGCGGTGAGCTTTGCACCACTCCAGCTGACGCTTGGCATTGCGCATGATGATCGTAGGCTTTTGTGCGGCTGCTCGGCCATGGAAACCCTTTTCATGGCGCTCCCAATGAACAGTTGTTGTGCTGACGTTGCTTCCAGAGGCAGATTGGAAATCGTTAGTGAGTGTTTCAACAGAGGACAGACGATGTTTACGCGCTACGCGCTTCAGTACTCGGCGGTCCCATTCTGTGAGCTTGTCTTCAAAACACCAATTTGCGGCTGAGCTGTTGTTGCTCCTAGAGTCTAGACGTTTCCACTTTTTTTTTTTTTTTTTTGTATACAAGATCGAGGCTCGTGAAAGAGCGAACATTAATCACACAGAAAGACAAACCGACACATAAAACATATAACATCGGGAGCGGTAGACAAGATGGGGAGAGAGGGGGAAGGACACAAACACAACATTTGAGAGCAGGGACCGAGAGACATTGAGAGATCTGTGGGAGGGAGAGGGCTTTGGGGGGGAGGCATGGGAAGGGGGGGGGGTGGGAGAGGTATAAAGCATATGGACACTCTCAGGACTTCCAGGAAAGAAGTTGGAATTTCAAACAAGGTGGATCTGGGGTGAATTAGTGGGGGTAGAAAAGATCAAGGTTTTGGATGGGGGAAGATAAGAGATGGTGGTGAACAGCTGTTTTAAAGACCTGGAGGGAGGAGTGGGATTGAAGGGAGTGAGGGAGTTTGTTCCAGAGGTGGGAGAAAAGAGGAATGAAAGAGTGAAGGTGAGCAGAGAGCCGAGATTTCGGCAGTTTAACCATCAGAGGGTTGCTGGCAGATCTTGTGCGACCTGTAGGAATATTTGGGGGGCAGAGCACAGAGAGAGCTGGGGGAGCAAGGCCGGAGAGGAGTCGGTAGAAGACAGAAAGACCACCTACCTGCCTACGGTGAGTGAGTGAAAGGCCCTCAGAGATAGCTTCATCGCGGGAGATTCCAATGATTCTGAAAGCTTTGGTTTCAGCAGCGTGAAGCCGAGCTAGGTGTGAGGCAGGAGCTACTTAACAATAACAGCACTTGCAGTTGACCGGGGCAGTTCGAGCAGGGCATAAATTTGACAAATTGACTTGTTGTAAGGGTGGCATCCTATGATGGTGCCATGTGAAAGTCACTGAGCTCTTCACTTCATTCTAGTCACTGAGCCATTCTACTGCCAATGTTTGTCTATGGAGATTGCATGACTGTGTGCTTGATTATATGTACCTGACAGCAATGGGTGTGGCTGAAACAGCTGAATCCACTAATTAGTAGGGGTGTACATATTGTCGCGTGAATGCCCTCGGTTAATACCGTGGGCTCGCGGATGGCCAAATGAACTTAATTGATGTGACGATGAATTACGGATTTTTACTATGCAAGCACGGGGGGAAGAAGGAAGAGGAAGAAGTGGCGAGCTCTTACCTGTAATTATCTCACCGGCGGTCTTCAACCCTGCACATTAATCTCACACGAACACGGAATTTGGAATGAAAGAGAAAATAATAGAAGGGTTTATTCAAAATAAATATCGGGACAGGGAAACACGGTGATAAAACTAAATTTGAGGTTGGGACGTTCCCACTCACAGACTTCGGATACAACAATGGGAGAATGAATAAAATAAATGTCCTGTCGTGTATTTGTGAATGTGAGCTTATCTGTGTGGCAGTGTAGCGTCGGGTCGATGTTCGAGCGCGTTGTTCGATGCACCTCCGGTTGGTGCGAAGAAAGGCCTCGTTGTGCCCCCGCTCGCCTGCTGCCAGGCCCCGAACCACCCGCTCGCCCCGGTCTCGTCTGCTCAGCGGCACGCCTCGCTCGCCCGCTCGTCGGTCGCACGCGAGGTCCCGTTTGCTTGTAGCACCAAGCCTCCTTCCAAGCACCAAGCCCCGCTCCGAGCACCGAGCCTCGCTCCAAGCACCAAGCCTCGCTCCAAGCACCAAGACCAAGAGCACCAAGACCAACCCAGGGAAGCAGACGACAATGCCCGCGAACGAGTCGTTTTGTCACTTGTGCTCCCTCCGTCAGCTCTGTTCCTCTCTAATCAACCAGTCCCTCGCTTCTTTGTGGTCTTTTCCCGCCTTCTAACGGCACCGGCCCTTCCCTTCTCATCAGCAACCTGCTTCTAAGTCGTGGTTTTGCGCCTTCCACACTGATTGGCCGAGGTGTCAACGGTCGGTGGCCAATCAGTGTGCCGCTTCTTACCCCAACCAATCACATGTTCCCTGGGCATCGCTATTGCTTGCCTTGCACGATGTTTGCCAGCTGGTGATGTGGCTGGCTGCGGCCCATCGGCAGTGCCACGATCTGGCTTCCTGCCTGTTCTTCCTGTAAGTCTTATTGTGGCGGAGGGGAATTAATTAATGTGTGCACTAATGGATCTATCTGATGTATATGAGTGTGTTGCCACAAGGGACACTGGGTTGCTCACAGAGGGAACAACACACGAGGGAGTTTTACCCATAATCCCGGTACTAATTAGCATGCCCCGCCCCTTCGTGGCGGGGACACAGATACAACTTATTCTGACATACGGCTAAACATAGAACTTATTACCGGTAGGTTCCCAATCACGACAATCGAGCACCGACCGATGCA
>NC_136269.1:448303-505387 GCF_964187855.1 Myxine glutinosa
ACGTTATTAAAAACACATAACCACCAAGTTATTAAAAAAACATCACCACCACGTTATTAAAAACACATCACCACCACGTTATTAAAAACACATCACCACCACGTTATTAAAAACATCTCACCACCACGTTATTAAAAACACATAACCACCACGTTATTAAAAACACATCACCACCACGTTATTAAAAACACATAACCACCACGTTATTAAAAACACATCACCACCACGTTATTAAAAACACCTCACCACCACGTTATTTAAAACACCTCACCACCACGTTATTAAAAACACATAACCACCACGTTATTAAAAACACATAACCACCACGTTATTAAAAACACATAACCACCACGTTATTAAAAACACATCACCACCACGTTATTAAAAACACATAACCACCACGTTATTAAAAACACATCACCACCACGTTATTAAAAACACATCACCACCACGTTATTAAAAACACATCACCACCACGTTATTAAAAACACCTCACCACCACGTTATTAAAAACACATAACCACCACGTTATTAAAAACACATAACCACCACGTTATTAAAACCACATAACCACCACGTTATTAAAAACACATCACCACCACGTTATTAAAAACACATAACCACCACGTTATTAAAAACATCACCACCACGTTATTAAAATCACATCACCACGTTATTAAAAACACATAACCACCACGTTATTAAAAACACCTCACCACCACTATATTAAAAACATCTCACCACCACGTTATTAAAAACATCTCACCACCACGTTATTAAAAACATCTCACCACCACGTTAGTAAAAACACCTCACCACCACGTTATTAAAAACATCTCACCACCACGTTATTAAAAACATCTCACCACCACGTAATTCAAAACACATCACCACCACGTTATTAAAAACATCTCACCACCACGTTATTAAAAACACCTCACCACCACTATATTAAAAACACCTCACCACCACGTTATTAAAAACACATAACCACCACGTTATTAAAAACACATAACCACCACGTTATTAAAAAAACATCACCACCACGTTATTAAAAACACATCACCACCACGTTATTAAAAACACATCACCACCACGTTATTAAAAACACCTCACCACCACGTTATTAAAAACACATAACCACCACGTTATTAAAAACACATAACCACCACGTTATTAAAAACACACCACCACCACGTTATTAAAAACATCACCACCACGTTATTAAAAACACCTCACCACCACGTTATTAAAAACACCTCACCACCACGTTATTAAAAACACCTCAACACCACGTTATTAAAAACACATCACCACCACGTTATTAAAAACACATCACCACCACGTTATTAAAAACACATCACCATCACGTTATTAAAAACACCTCACCACCACGTTATTAAAAACACCTCACCACCACGTTATTAAAAACACATAACCACCACGTTATTAAAACCACATAACCACCACGTTATTAAAAACACATCACCACTACGTTATTAAAAACACATCACCAGCACGTTATTAAAAACACATAACCACCACGTTATTAAAAACACCTCACCACCACTATATTAAAAACATCTCACCACCACGTTATTAAAAACATCTCACCACCACGTTATTAAAAACATCTCACCACCACGTTAGTAAAAACACCTCACCACCACGTTATTAAAAACATCTCACCACCACGTTATTAAAAACATCTCACCACCACGTAATTCAAAACACATCACCACCACGTTATTAAAAACACCTCACCACCACGTTATTAAAAACACCTCACCACCACTATATTAAAAACACCTCACCACCACGTTATTAAAAACACATAACCACCACGTTATTAAAAACACATCACCACCACGTTATTAAAAACACATCACCACCACGTTATTAAAAACACCTCACCACCACGTTATTAAAAACACCTCACCACCACGTTATTAAAAACACCTCAACACCACGTTATTAAAAACACATCACCACCACGTTATTAAAAACACATCACCACCACGTTATTAAAAACACATCACCACCACGTTATTAAAAACACCTCACCACCACGTTATTAAAAACACCTCACCACCACGTTATTAAAAACACCTCACCACCACGTTATTAAAAACACATAACCACCACGTTATTAAAAACACATCACCACCCCGTTATTAAAAACACATAACCACCACGTTATTAAAAACACATCACCACCACGTTATTAAAAACACCTCACCACCACGTTATTAAAAACACCTCACCAACACGTTATTAAAAAGACATAACCACCACGTTATTAAAAACACATAACCACCACGTTATTAAAAACACATAACCACCACGTTATTAAAAACACATCACCACCACGTTATTAAAAACACATAACCACCACGTTATTAAAAACACATCACCACCACGTTATTAAAAACACATAACCACCACGTTATTAAAAACACATCACCACCACGTTATTAAAAACACCTCACCACCACGTTATTAAAAACACCTCACCACCACGTTATTAAAAACACATAACCACCACGTTATTAAAAACACATAACCACCACGTTATTAAAAACACATAACCACCACGTTATTAAAAACACATCACCACCACGTTATTAAAAACACATAACCACCACGTTATTAAAAACATCACCACCACGTTATTAAAAACACATCACCACGTTATTAAAAACACATAACCACCACGTTATTAAAAACACCTCACCACCACTATATTAAAAACATCTCACCACCACGTTATTAAAAACATCTCACCACCACGTTATTAAAAACATCTCACCACCACGTTAGTAAAAACACCTCACCACCACGTTATTAAAAACATCTCACCACCACGTTATTAAAAACATCTCACCACCACGTAATTCAAAACACATCACCACCACGTTATTAAAAACATCTCACCACCACGTTATTAAAAACACCTCACCACCACTATATTAAAAACACCTCACCACCACGTTATTAAAAACACATAACCACCACGTTATTAAAAACACATAACCACCACGTTATTAAAAAAACATCACCACCACGTTATTAAAAACACATCACCACCACGTTATTAAAAACACATCACCACCACGTTATTAAAAACACCTCACCACCACGTTATTAAAAACACATAACCACCATGTTATTAAAAACACATCACCACCACGTTATTAAAAACATCACCACCACGTTATTAAAAACACCTCACCACCACGTTATTAAAAACACCTCACCACCACGTTATTAAAAACACCTCAACACCACGTTATTAAAAACACATCACCACCACGTTATTAAAAACACATCACCACCACGTTATTAAAAACACATCACCATCACGTTATTAAAAACACCTCACCACCACGTTATTAAAAACACCTCACCACCACGTTATTAAAAACACATAACCACCACGTTATTAAAACCACATAACCACCACGTTATTAAAAACACATCACCACTACGTTATTAAAAACACATCACCAGCACGTTATTAAAAACACATAACCACCATGTTATTAAAAACACCTCACCACCACTATATTAAAAACATCTCACCACCACGTTATTAAAAACATCTCACCACCACGTTATTAAAAACATCTCACCACCACGTTAGTAAAAACACCTCACCACCACGTTATTAAAAACATCTCACCACCATGTTATTAAAAACATCTCACCACCACGTAATTCAAAACACATCACCACCACGTTATTAAAAACACCTCACCACCACGTTATTAAAAACACCTCACCACCACTATATTAAAAACACCTCACCACCACGTTATTAAAAACACATAACCACCACGTTATTAAAAACACATAACCACCACGTTATTAAAAAAACATCACCACCACGTTATTAAAAACACATCACCACCACGTTATTAAAAACACCTCACCACCACGTTATTAAAAACACATAACCACCACGTTATTAAAAACACATAACCACCACGTTATTAAAAACACATCACCACCACGTTATTAAAAACACATCACCACCACGTTATTAAAAACACCTCACCACCACGTTATTAAAAACACATCACCACCACGTTATTAAAAACACATCACCACCACGTTATTAAAAACACATCACCACCACGTTATTAAAAACACCTCACCACCACGTTATTAAAAACACCTCACCACCACGTTATTAAAAACACCTCACCACCACGTTATTAAAAACACATAACCACCACGTTATTAAAAACACATCACCACCCCGTTATTAAAAACACATAACCACCACGTTATTAAAAACACATCACCACCACGTTATTAAAAACACCTCACCACCACGTTATTAAAAACACCTCACCAACACGTTATTAAAAAGACATAACCACCACGTTATTAAAAACACATAACCACCACGTTATTAAAAACACATAACCACCACGTTATTAAAAACACATCACCACCACGTTATTAAAAACACATAACCACCACGTTATTAAAAACACATCACCACCACGTTATTAAAAACACATCACCACCACGTTATTAAAAACATCACCACCACGTTATTAAAAACACATCACCACCACGTTATTAAAAACACCTCACCACCACGTTATTAAAAACACCTCACCACCTCGTTATTAAAAACACATAACCACCACGTTATTAAAAACACATCACCACCCCGTTATTAAAAACACATAACCACCACGTTATTAAAAACACATCACTACCACGTTATTAAAAACACATCACCACCACGTTATTAAAAACACCTCACCAACACGTTATTAAAAAGACATAACCACCACGTTATTAAAAACACATAACCACCACGTTATTAAAAACACATAACCACCACGTTATTAAAAACACATCACCACCACGTTATTAAAAACACATAACCACCACGTTATTAAAAACACATCACCACCACGTTATTAAAAACACATCACCACCACGTTATTAAAAACATCACCACCACGTTATTAAAAACACATCACCACCACGTTATTAAAAACACCTCACCACCACGTTATTAAAAACACATAACCACCACGTTATTAAAAACACATAACCACCACGTTATTAAAACCACATAACCACCACGTTATTAAAAACACATCACCACCACGTTATTAAAAACACATAACCACCACGTTATTAAAAACACATCACCACCACGTTATTAAAAACACATCACCACCACGTTATTAAAAACACATAACCACCACGTTATTAAAAACACCTCACCACCATGTAATTCAAAACACCTCACCACCACGTAATTCAAAACACCTCACCACCACGTAATTCAAAACACCTCACAACCACGTAATTCAAAACACCTCACTACCACATAATTCAAAACACCTCACCACCACGTAATTCAAAACACCTCACCACCACGTAATTCAAAACACCTCACAACCACGTAATTCAAAACACCTCACCACCACGTAATTCAAAACACCTCACCACCACGTTATTAAAAACACCTCACCACAACGTTATTAAAAACACCTCACCACCACGTTATTAAAAACACATAACCACCACGTTATTAAAAACACCTCACCACCACGTTATTTAAAACACCTCACCACCACGTTATTAAAAACACATCACCACCACGTTATTAAAAACACCTCACCACCACGTTATTAAAAACACCTCACCACCACGTTATTAAAAACACATAACCACCACGTTATTAAAAACACCTCACCACCACGTTATTAAAAACACCTCACCACCACGTTATTAAAAACACCTCACCACCACGTTATTAAAAACACCTCACCACCACGTTATTAAAAACACATCACCACCACGTTATTAAAAACACCTCACCACCACGTTATTAAAAACATCTCACCACCACGTAATTCAAAACACATCACCGCCACGTTATTAAAAACACATAACCACCACGTTATTAAAAACACCTCACCACCACGTTATTAAAAACACATAACCACCACGTTATTAAAAACACATAACCACCACGTTATTAAAAACACATCACCACCACGTTATTAAAAACACATAACCACCACGTTATTAAAAACACATCACCACCACGTTATTAAAAACACATAACCACCACGTTATCAAAAACACATCACCACCACGTTATTAAAAACACATAACCACCACGTTATTAAAAACACATCACCACCACGTTATTAAAAACACATCACCACCACGTTATTAAAAACACCTCACCACCACGTTATTAAAAACACCTCACCACCACGTTATTAAAAACACCTCAACACCACGTTATTAAAAACACATCACCACCACGTTATTAAAAACATCACCACCACGTTATTAAAAACACATCACCACCACGTTATTAAAAACACCTCACCACCACGTTATTAAAAACACCTCACCACCACGTTATTAAAAACACATCACCACCACGTTATTAAAAACACATCACCACCACGTTATTAAAAACACCTCACCACCACGTTATTAAAAACACCTCACCACCACGTTATTAAAAACACATAACCACCACGTTATTAAAAACACATCACCACCACGTTATTAAAAACACATCACCAAGACGTTATTAAAAACACCTCACCACCACGTTATTAAAAACAACTCACCACCACGTTATTAAAAACACCTCAACACCACGTTATTAAAAACACATCACCACCACGTTATTAAAAACACATCACCACCACGTTATTAAAAACACCTCACCACCACGTTATTAAAAACACCTCACCACCACGTTATTAAAAACACCTCACCACGTTATTAAAAACACCTCACCACCACGTTATTAAAAACATCTCACCACCACGTTATTAAAAACACACAACCACCACGTTATTAAAAACACCTCACCACCACGTTATTAAAAACACCTCACCACCACGTTATTAAAAACACCTCACCACCACGTTATTAAAAACACATAAACACCACGTTATTAAGAACACCTCACCACCACGTTATTAAAAACACCTCACCACCACGTTATTAAAAACACCTCACCACCACGTTATTAAAAACACATAACCACCACGTTATTAAAAACACATAACCACCACGTTATTAAAAACACATCACCACCACGTTATTAAAAACACATCACCACCACGTTATTAAAAACACATAACCACCACGTTATTAAAAACACCTCACCACCATGTAATTCAAAACACCTCACCACCACGTAATTCAAAACACCTCACCACCATGTAATTCAAAATACCTCACCACCACGTAATTCAAAACACCTCACCACCACGTAATTCAAAACACCTCACCACCACGTAATTCAAAACACCTCACCACCACATAATTCAAAACACCTCACCACCACGTAATTCAAAACACCTCACCACCACGTAATTCAAAACACCTCAACACCACGTAATTCAAAACACCTCACCACCAAGTAATTCAAAACACCTCACGGCCACGTAATTCAAAACCTCACCACCATGTAATTCAAAACACCTCACCACCACATAATTCAAAACACCTCACCACCACGTTATTAAAAACACCTCACCACCACGTTATTAAAAACACATCACCACCACGTTATTAAAAACACCTCACCACCACGTTATTAAAAACACCTCACCACCACGTTATTAAAAACACCTCACCACCACGTTATTAAAAACACCTCACCACCACGTTATTAAAAACACATAAACACCACGTTATTAAAAACACCTTACCACCACGTTATTAAAAACACCTCACCACCACGTTATTAAAAACACCTCACCACCACGTTATTAAAAACACATAACCACCACGTTATTAAAAACACATAACCACCACGTTATTAAAAACACATCACCACCACGTTATTAAAAACACATCACCACCACGTTATTAAAAACACATCACCACCACGTTATTAAAAACACATAACCACCACGTTATTAAAAACACCTCACCACCATGTAATTCAAAACACCTCACCACCACGTAATTCAAAACACCTCACCACCATGTAATTCAAAACACCTCACCACCACGTAATTCAAAACACCTCACCACCACGTAATTCAAAACACCTCACCACCACGTAATTCAAAACACCTCACCACCACGTAATTCAAAACACCTCAACACCACATAATTCAAAACACCTCACCACCACGTAATTCAAAACACCTCACCACCACGTAATTCAAAACACCTCACCACCAAGTAATTCAAAACACCTCACCGCCACGTAATTCAAAACACCTCACCACCGTGTAATTCAAAACACCTCACCACCAGGTAATTCAAAACACCTCACCACCACGTTATTAAAAACACCTCACCACCACGTTATTAAAAACACATCACCACCACGTTATTAAAAACACCTCACCACCACGTTATTAAAAACACATCACCACCACGTTATTAAAAACACATAACCACCACGTTATTAAAAACACCTCACCACCACGTTATTAAAAACACCTCACCACCACGTTATTAAAAACACCTCACCACCACGTTATTAAAAACACCTCACCACCACGTTATTAAAAACACCTCACCACCACGTTATTAAAAACACATAACCACCACGTTATTAAAAACACATAACCACCACGTTATTAAAAACACATCACCACCACGTTATTAAAAACACATCACCGCCACGTTATTAAAAACACATAACCACCACGTTATTAAAAACATATCACCACCACGTTATTATAAACACCTCACCACCACGTTATTAAAAACACCTCACCACCACGTTATTAAAAACACCTCACCACCACGTTATTAAAAACACATAACCACCACGTTATTAAAAACACATAACCACCACGTTATTAAAAACGCATCACCACCACGTTATTAAAAACACATCACCACCACGTTATTAAAAACACATCACCACCACGCTATTAAAAACACATAACCACCACGTTATTAAAAACACCTCACCACCATGTAATTCAAAACACCTCACCACCACATAATTCAAAACACCTCACCACCATGTAATTCAAAACACCTCACCACCACGTAATTCAAAACACCTCACCACCACGTAATTCAAAACACCTCACCACCAAGTAATTCAAAACACCTCACCACCAAGTAATTCAAAACACCTCACCACCATGTAATTCAAAACACCTCACCACCATGTAATTCAAAACACACCTCACCACCATGTAATTCAAAACACCTCACCACCACGTAATTCAAAACACCTCACCACCACGTAATTCAAAACACCTCACCACCATGTAATTCAAAACACCTCACCACCACGTAATTCAAAACACCTCACCACCAAGTAATTCAAAACACCTCACCACCACGTAATTCAAAACACCTCACCACCATGTAATTCAAAACACCTCACCACCATGTAATTCAAAACACCTCACCACCACGTAATTCAAAACACCTCACCACCACGTAATTCAAAACACCTCACCACCACGTAATTCAAAACACCTCACCACCACGTAATTCAAAACACCTCACCACCACGTAATTCAAAACACCTCACCACCACGTAATTCAAAACACCTCACCACCACGTAATTCAAAACACCTCACCACCACGTAATTCAAAACACCTCACCACCACATAATTCAAAACACCTCACCACCACGTAATTTAAAACACCTCACCACCACGTAATTCAAAACATCTCACCACCACGTAATTCAAAACACATCACCACCACGTTATTAAAAACACCTCACCACCACGTAATTTAAAACACCTTACCACCACGTAATTCAAAACACCTTACCACCACGTAATTTAAAACACCTTACCACCACGTAATTTAAAACACCTTACCACCACGTAATTTAAAACCTTACCACCACTTAATTCAAAACATCTCACCACCACGTAATTCAAAACACCTTACCACCACTTAATTCAAAACATCTCACCACCACGTAATTCAAAACACCTTACCACCACTTAATTCAAAACATCTCACCACCACGTAATTCAAAACACCTTACCACCACGTAATTTAAAACACCTTACCACCACGTAATTTAAAACACCTTACCACCACGTAATTCAAAACACCTTACCACCACGTAATTTAAAACACCTTACCACCACGTAATTTAAAACACCTTACCACCACGTAATTTAAAACACCTCACCACCACATAATTTAAAACATGTCCACCATGTTGTGATCCAAAACACCTCACCACGACGTAATTCAAAACACCTCAGCACCACAGAAACAAAAGTTTGAGGGAGTAGTTCAGTGACAACACAGACACTGCCCAGATATGTAGATATATAGAGAGATGACTGGTTCTGAGTTGCTGTGTTGTCATGGTTTACACCAATCATCATGCAAACAATTATTTTGCACAAATTTATTTGTAGTGTTTGTGATATTACATTTTATAAACAATTGAAGTTGAAGATTAAAAAAAAAAAAAAAGGTTAAAATAAAATAAAATTGTTTTTTCAAACAAATTCAAGAAAAATACCCTTCGGACACACACACGAGAGAGATAGGTGCACATCAGAAGTTCGTTACGATTTCATAAAAGTTTGAGGGAGTAGTTCAGTGGCAAGACAAGACAAGACAGACACTGCACAGATATCAGAGGGTACGCTCGTACTCTCTATGTGGGGATTGCCTTTTTAATTTAGCATAAATTTTTTTATTCACTTTATATATACATATACATCTTCAAATTCTTGTCTTCTCTGTGAGCCATTAACTATACTGGGTTGACCACACAGCAAACCTGGCCTCCAAAAATGCACACACAGAGTGGGAATCCTCCGTCACTCTAAGAGTCATTCCTTGATAAATTATAATTCCTCACTGCCTGGAAGAATTTTGTCTGTAGATCAATGGAGTACTGCTTTACTATTTGGGATGGACTTCACCCTTCCCTCATCATGTCTGTCTCTTCTGGATTGTATGGAATCCAAAGCACTCAATATTATTGGCATCTCCCACAATGAAGAACAATTACATCACAGGCAGGTGTGACATCTCTGCTTTTATCGTTTCTTCTCTGGTGTAGCTGCTGCTGCTCTAAGGTCTGAAACGCTCCTCAGTTTTTCCAGTGTGCACGTTTTCTTTCAGTAATCCCATCGACTATATAAGAGAGATGTGTCTGTGTCGCCATTTTTCTCAGAGATGGCTGAACGGATCTTCGTCAAACTTTCAGAGGTTCGTCAGTGAGTTCCTGGGAGTGTTTTAGTCAAAAAAAAAAAAAAAATCGTTTTTTTTTGGAGTTAAAAAATAATAAAAATCGCTCGATTGTGCCTAAGCTTTTTAAAATTAATGGCAGTTATATACAAGTACACATTCGCATAAATAAATACAAAACAAATTCACCAGGCATTTGAATATAAATAAATCAAACAATTCCGGAAGTGTACGAAGTTGGTAGTACGGCTTAATCCTCCTCCTCTTCAGCATCACACTTAACTCAGAAACGTGATGAACGCCACATTCATCCCATTCACCCACCAGCATATATATATGAACCCCCTTCCTCTCCTGCCTCCCCTTTCCCCATCTCCTCCCCTTCACCCCTCCCTCCCCCTACCCCCTCTCCTCCCCCTTGTCCCCCCTCCCCTTTCCCCCTTCTCCCCTCCCCTCCCGCCGCCCAGCAACGCCGGGTACTTCTGCTAGTCCGAGATAAATTCCAAAATCCAGGCTCAATCCACACCTCCACTCTTTTCTGGTGTTTGTGGAACCATCTTCCTGAAGCCGTTCAAATCCAATCCTTCCTCCCTGGATTGAAGTAGCAGTGCACTACATGTCATCTGTCACCCCCATCTCATGTCATCTCTCATTCCTACCCTAAATCTGTTTTACCCCAATTAACCCCACCTAACCCAGCTTTCCTACTTGCAGCTTGCAGTGTGCCCCTCCCCTCGTTATGCTTCCATGAGTCTTGATCTTAAAAAGACAAAGAAACGTCCACCAGCAACCAATTCTTGCAAATTCATCTTCCGGCTTAACACCCTCACAATGGTCGGAACACACATTTATACCTCTGCCTGCATGTGAAACACCTGGATGACAGTATATATGTGGATCCACATTGCAACCCAAGGTAGACAGCGTAGAGGTTAGTGTGCACACCTCCAGGACATCCTGCCAGCACAAGCAAGTAGAATAGCAACTTGGTTATTAAAGGATTGCATTTATTAGTTTCATCTCTACTCACGCAGTGGGATAACCATGGCATAAAATCAAGTCAAAAAACAATCACATAAAGTGCACTTTTTGTTTATTGTTTTTCAGCAAATGAAATAATAAACACAATTGTCCGAAACAAGGAAAACAATAGTGCGATTACAGGACAATGGAATTATGAAAAGAAAAACATACGTATTTGGAACATTTTAAAAATATATTCCTTTTGAGAACTTGGTGAACAAATCAAACTGGTGTTATTATTTCCAATAACCGAAATACCGCTCGAGACATATTCAAACATCTCTGGGATTGAGATGCTCCATAATCCAAGAAAGGCCAAAGTTTGGAATTTATCGGATCATCGTGAGAACGTTCAACACGGTCTGCTTTGCATTAATGACATCACTTCCGAAGATGTAATAATGATGTACAGGATGACAAATTAATTAATTAATCTGATAAATATGGACGGCCGAAAGGATCATTTGAAACAAACTCGCAGCATGCGCTTCATGCTTTTGCTGTGGGAACACCTCATGAGGATTCTGCCTTTGCTACATTGAATCATGTGTGTATGTGTGTGTGTATGTGTGTGTGTATGTATGTACACTCCAGGGCAAAAATAAAAATAAAAACACTTTTCGAGTTTGGAGCCATAGATAGCAAGTTTGGAGCCATAGATAGCAAGTTTGGAGCCATAGATAGCAAGTTTGGAGCCATAGATAGCAAGTTTGGAGCCATAGATAGCAAGTTTGGAGCCATAGATAGCAAGTTTGGAGCCATAGATAGCAAGTTTGGAGCCATAGATAGCAAGTTTGGAGCCATAGATAGCAAGGTTGGAGCCAAAGATAGCAAGTTTGGAGTTTGGAGCCATAGATAGCAAGTTTGGAGTTTGGAGCCATAGATAGCAAGTTTGGAGCCATAGATAGCAAGTTTGGAGCCATAGATAGCAAGTTTGGAGCCATAGATAGCAAGCTTGGAGTTTGGAGCCATAGATAGCAAGTTTGGGGTCATAGATAGCAAGTTTGGAGCCATAGATAGCAAGTTTGGAGCCATAGATAGCAAGTTTGGAGCCATAGATAGCAAGTTTGGAGTTTGGAGCCATAGATAGCAAGTTTGGAGCCATAGATAGCAAGTTTGGAGTTTGGAGTTTGGAGCCATAGATAGCAAGTTTGGAGCCATAGATAGCAAGTTTGGAGCCATAGATAGCAAGTTTGGAGTTTGGAGCCATAGATAGCAAGTTTGGAGCCATAGATAGCAAGTTTGGAGCCATAGATAGCAAGTTTGGAGCCATAGATAGCAAGTTTGGAGCCATAGATAGCAAGTTTGGAGTTTGGAGCCATATATAGCAAGTTTGGAGCCATAGATAGCAAGTTTGGAGCCATAGATAGCAAGTTTGGAGCCATAGATAGCAAGTTTGGAGCCATAGATAGCAAGTTTGGAGTTTGGAGCCATAGATAGCAAGTTTGGAGCCATAGATAGCAAGTTTGGAATTTGGAGTTTGGAGCCATAGATAGCAAGTTTGGAGCCATAGATAGCAAGTTTGGAGCCATAGATAGCAAGTTTGGAGTTTGGAGCCATAGATAGCAAGTTTGGAGCCATAGATAGCAAGTTTGGAGCCATAGATAGCAAGTTTGGAGCCATAGATAGCAAGTTTGGAGCCATAGATAGCAAGTTTGGAGCCATAGATAGCAAGTTTGGAGCCATAGATAGCAAGTTTGGAGCCATAGATAGCAAGTTTGGAGCCATAGATAGCAAGTTTGGAGTTTGGAGCCATACTGTGGTACATATTCCGTTTTAGATTACCCATGGTACAGTATCTAAAAGCCCTCTGCGTGGTTTACAGCAATTTTTCATTAAAAAAATTCGTGTTTCAAGAAGTTTTTTTTTTTTTAAAGAGAAAATGACGACATTTCTGTATTTTTGCCTTTTATCTTTAAAATTATGAAATATCTCAGGTAAGACAAAACAGATTAAAATGTTACACATAAGAAAGGAAGATAAGACTTTGTCTGCTGGTCTTGAGTTATTCTATGTCACAAAAAAGGATTTTTTTTTTAAACTGTTCGAAGTACGCTTTGAAAGATGTGCAATGCATTTTTAGGGTGTCGTCATGTTTTTAGTGCCTAAATTGCTCTAATTTATGATTTGTACAGTTAGTGTAGGTAATGTTTTTTGTGTTTCAATTTAGAATTGCCTCCAAAGTAAGAGAAATGGGGATATTAATAATCGAATTGATCATCTTGGTCGAGCGGGCAAGACACGTTCTGAAATCCACAACTCCTGAAGAAGAAGAACATCCCCAATTATCTACCTACCATGAAGAAAATAGGCCCACAGTTCCAGAAGGCAGGTTCTACTGCACTACAAGTAAAGATGACAGGCAACTGAAATTCATGGTTCTCCAGGAAAGAAAGAAAAGCCTGTAGAAACTATCAGAGGAGTTCAGAACTGCTGAAAACAAGACTGTTTCCAGAAAGACCATCACAAGATGGTTTTGCCTCAAGAAGATGAGCTAAGAGAAGCGTCTATTATCGAAGAAAAATATTCAGGACAGATTTCACTTTTTGGCTGAATATGGGAACTGTGATTCAGATTGGTTTCAGAGAGTTCTGTGGAGTGATGATGAATCAGGATTTCAGATTTGCAGTGACGCCCCAGAATGTTCCCTTCACAGATCTGGTGACAGATTCAACCCCGAGTGCATTTCAACACCTGCGAAGCATGGAGGATGTGGAATCATGGTCTGGGGTGCATTTTAGTCTGCTGGTGTTGGTGAGCTGATATGGTGTGGACAGTCAATTACTGCCAAGGAATACCAGAAAATATTAGAGAAAGGATTACTTCCCAGCCTCCAACAGCTATTTCCTGGAGGGAAAAGCAAATAAGTCATTTTTCAACAAGATAATGCCCCGGCCCATGCTGCAAAAGCCTCCAAAAAGTAGTTGGAGAAAAAGTCCCTGAAACTTATATTCTGGCCTGGTCAGAGTCCCGATTTGGACCCCATTGAGAATCTTTGGGCCGATATTCAGCACAAACTTATTGGAAGGAAATTTGCAAATTCTGATCAACTTTGGTAAGCTGCCAAACATGAATGGGACAATAATGACATTTATTGGTGCAAGAAGTTTTGTGAAAATTTGATCAAAATTCTGGATTATTTTAAGAAGCTAAGGCACAAGCTATTCCACACTGATTTGTGTAGTTATTTGTGCATGTTCTCGTGTTTTGGTGGTTTTTTTAATGTATGGTAAAATCGTTGTGACAAAAAATGCTAAAAAATTAACTCGGCTCATTTTTTTGTCCGTGGAATGTATGTATGTATGAATGTATGTATGTATGTATGTATGTACGTATGTATGTATGTATGTATGTATGTATGTATGTATGTATGTATGAATGTATGTATGTATGTATGTATGTATGTACGTATGTATGTATGTATGTATGTATGTATGTATGTATGCATGTATGTATGTATGTATGTATGTATGTATGTATGTATGCATGTAAGAACAAAGTTCAGCACTTGATAAGCAGCAATCATAAAAATACACCACTGGATTGGTGTCTGCTCGCTGATGAGACAAAACTAGGTGGCAACCACCAGCACGTCGATAGCGTTCTGCCAGTGGTGCAGTCTAAGAGCACATAAAAATGTTTCCTGTCTTGACAAAAGGCTGAAATGCAAGAAAAGGCAATGCTAACAATGAAGACTCAGGAATGTGATTATTGATCATCTATCAAACCCACATATTCTAAAATGGTTCACAGTTGTAGAAAAGTGCAAACGTGACCAAATCTGAGGGATATCATAAAGCTCGAAAGATGCCAAAAGGGAAATTTGACAAATGACAACTGAAAGCGACACAAGATGTTGGTTTTATTGTTTGTTTTATTTGTTAAGCAAAGTGCAAACTCATCGGTGAGCATGCAGGTATGGTCGGGTCGAATCTGAGAACTTTTGTGAGCACCTCACTGCGGCACGGATTGGCAGGTGCGGGGCACGAGCACCATTTGCTTCCTCTCAAATGGAATCCTGGAGTTGAGCATCACGGTTACACACAATTATAAATAATCACATTAAATCTTATTTTTGAAAAAATAAACGATCGGTACAGCAAGACTTATATACTTTACAAATATGATGGCTCGTTTAACTTAAGATTGACGACATGCGTCTTTCAGAAAGATCACAATGAACGGGAGTCGACGAGCCCAAAACGGGAAATCTTAAAGAATTCAAATTGCATCAAGTTTTCAGACCAACTTTGTCGGTACTTTGCGGTGAGTTGGTGAGCAGGTTGGTACAGCGACCTTGGCATACGACGCGACAGCAAGGGGACGGGGAGTCATCGTAAAGTTCAAAATTACAATGATGAGGTCCATCTTTAACCCTTTGAGCACGGATGACGTCCAGTGCCGCAACCCGCGAAAAAGTTTTGTGTACGGATGACGTAACTATACGTCATCGACTATACCTATAAATAGATCGTCAGTACGTGGTTGTACGTAATAACCTTTAGAGTACGTGGTTGAATTCCCGTACCAAAATGCCAAATTAATCCCAGCCGGGGGTATTTTTATCAAAAAAAATCCCATACTCAAAGGGTTAAAACATTCTGTAAATAGCCCCTTACACATTAAAACATTCTGTAAATAGCCCCTTACACATTAAAACTTTCTGTAAATAGCCCCTTACAAATGAAAACTTTCTGTAAATGGCCCTTGCAAATTAAAACTTTCTGTAAATGGCCCTTACACATTAAAACTTTCTGTAAATGGGCCCTTGCAAATTTTTTTTTTTTTTTTTTTTGTATACTGAATCGAGGCTCGTGAAAGACCTAACATTTATTTCACAAACAAATCAACCAGACAAACAAAATATATAAAAAGAGGGAGCGGAAGACAAGATGGGGAGAGAAGGGGAAGCACACAAACACAACATTTGAGAGCAGGGAGATGTGTGGGAGGGAGAGGGCTTGGGGGGAGGAGGCGTGGGAATGGGGGGGGGGGGGGGTGGGAGAAGTATAAAACACAAGGTCACCAAGTACATCCACGACAGAAGTTGGTATTTCAAAAAAGTGGATTTGGGGTGAAATTAGCGGGGGTAGAAAAGATCAAGGTTTTGGATTGGGGAAGATAAGAGATGGTGGTGAACAGCTGTTTTAAAGACCTGGAGGGAGGAGTGGGATTGAAGAGAGTGAGGGAGTTTGTTCCAGAGGCGGGAGAAAAGAGGAATGAAGGAGGGAAGGTGAGCAGACAGTCTTGATTTTGGCAGTTTAACCATGAGAGGGTTGCAGGCAGATCTTGTGCGACCTGTAGGAATATTTGGGGGACAGAGCCCAGAGAGAGCTGGGGGGGTAAGGCCAGAGAGGAGTCGGTAGAAGACGGAAAGACCACCAACATGCCTGCGGCGAGTGAGTGAAAGGCCCTTGGAGTTAGCTTCATCGCGGGAGATTCCAATGATTCTGAACGCTTTGGTTTCAACAGCGTGAAGCCGAGCTAGATGTCAGGCAGGAGCACCAGCCCAGAGGGGAGAGCAGTATTCCATTGAGCTGCGGATGAAAGCCTTGTATGTGGTGAGGAGCTCAGGTGTGCCAAGGAAGGACTTCGCACGACGGAGGATGCCCAGTCGGCGACTGCCTTTGGAGGCCAGATTTGAAATGTGGTTTTCCCAGGAAAGATCATGGCAGATAGTGAGACCCAAAAGCTTGAGTGACAGAACTTCTTGGAGAGGATTATTCAGAAAGTGGATGGGAGGGTTGTCCAGTCGGTCTTTTCGGAGAGACATCGTAAGAGTGTGAGATTTGTCAGGATTTGAAAGACATGTTCCACTTGTTTGCCCAGTCTGTGATTTTGTCCAGGTCTGCAGAAAATGAGGAGGCTGCAGACTGCCAATCTGAGGGATGAGGAATGGAGCGACAGAGAGTAGAGTCATCAGCAAAGAGATAGAGAGGATTTTCAAGAGAGTCAGAGAGATCATTCATGAAGACCAGAAAAAGCACAGGGCCCAGAACACTGCCTTGGGGAACTCCAGCCTGAACAGGAAGAGGAGATGAGAGAAACCCATTCAGGGCCACACATTGACTACGACTAGAGAGGAAGTCCGCCAGCCATGCGTGGAGATTTCCATGGATACCAAAGGAGGAGAGTTCGGTGAGCAGAGTGGGGTGCCAGACCGTATCGAAGGCACATGATATGTCAAGGGAGACAGCTTCTAATTCCCTGTTTAGCATTGAGGACCTCCATCCATTGTTGAGAAAGCAGAAGCAGCATGTCCAGAGTAGAGTGACCAGGTCTGAAACCAAATTGATGATCAGAGATCAAGCCATTGGAGAAGAGGAAAGATTTCATATCTGAAGCAATGATGGATTCCATTACTTTGCTGATAATTGGGAGAAGGCTGATTGGTCTGTAGTTGCTAGGATCTGTTTTTGCACCTTTTTTGTGCAAAGCGGTGATGTTGGCTGATTTCCAAGCAGATGGCAAATGACCTTGAGCAAAAGAGAGGGTGAAGAGAACAGAGAGAGGGAGTGAAAGAGCGGAAGAACAGGATTTTAGGACCCGTGGGCTGATGCCGCCAGGTCCAGTTGCAGAATCAAAGTCGAGGGTTGACAGAAACTTTTCCACCTTGTCAGTAGGAAAGGACGCAGAGTCCAGGAGCAGCTGGGTACGACTGGGTACGGTGGGTACAGAGAGGGATGGGTTTGGGACACAAGATTTAGAGGCAAACACGGAGTTGAGGCATTCAGCTTTTTCATGTGCGGAGTCAGCCGTGTAGCCATTTGAGGTGAGGGATGGGATGGGTGGGGAACAAACACCAGAAACAGATTTGACCAGACGCCACCAGGATTTGGACGAGGGAGACAGATAAGAGAGTTCGGTCTTGAGAATGGAGAGATATTGTTTCCTGGCTCCCCTGAGGGTGGACACACACTTGTTTCGGGCTTTGTGAAAGGAAATGAGATTTCTTTCCGTTGGATTTGCTTTCCAGGAGACGAAAGCAAGTTGTTTCTGGGCAAAAGCCTCACCACAAGATTCAGTGTACCATGGACGGGAGGAAGGGTAAGACAACTGAAGACGAGATGGGATAAATCTGTGCATGAGAGAGAGCAGTTTGTTTTGGAAGAATTCCCAGGAAGAATTGATGTCAGAGGCGGTGGAGATGGGCGACCAGTCCAGATGATTGATGGCTGCTTGAAGACTGTGCCAGTTGGCCTGAGTGAAATGCCAGACTCGTCGACGCTGAGGAGGCTCTCTGAGAATGGTCAGAGAGATGTCCACTTTAACAAGCACATGATCAGATGAGCCGATAGGAGCAGAAGAGCAGCAGACATTTTCAGGGAAGTTAGTCATAACCAAGTCCAGAAGAGAGGATGCTCCGTTGACTGAGATACGGGTCGGGAAATTGACAGATTGCGTCAGTTCCAGTGAGTCGCAGAAGTCCTTTGCTGAAGAGCCATGGATGGTGAGAGAGGGACCCACACCCAGCCAACTGGCAAGGTGACAATTGAAATCACCACATATGAGGAAGAGAGAGTTGGGATGAGTAGATAGAAGTTGGTCCATATTATTGGACAGCGAGATGTAGATGGAGTCATCACTGTTTGGTGGACGGTACAACACACATATGAACAAAAGGTGGGAGCGAAGGGGAAGCCGTAGCCAAAGGTATTCCTGGGGGTGAGGTGGACAGAGGGCAGTGCAGGGCGAGTGAGGAAGAGAGTTTTTTAAATAAAGATAGCAACCCAACCTCCAGGACGAGGCTCAGGTATATCATACCGGAGGAGGGAGTAACCTGGGAGAGATACCACGGAATCAGAGACATCATAAAGGAGGAAAGTTTCTGTTAAGCAGATCACGTCTGGTTTGTCAGAAGCAACCTGTATGGAGAGATCAGTCAAGTTTGAGCGAAGGCCCCGGATGTTGAGGTCCATACCGTTAATTAAGAGGAAGGGGGAGCATCGGAAAAAGAACAGGGGGGTGGGGGGTGGGGGGGGTAGGGTAATAAGAGGTAGGGAGAGCTGTTGAAGGTGTGTCAGAGATTTCAGAATAGCTTGGAGAAAGGGAAGAATGGGGCGGACAAAAGCTTTGATGGTGATTGGGTGAGGCACAGTGAGGTGTTATTTGAGGAGGGGGTAGAGCGAGGCAGAAGGTTGGGAGAGATGAAGGTGAAAGTTGGAAGGGGGAAGAAGCGGGGAGGACACTTTGAGGAGGAAGGGTGAGAGGGGAGTCTCGGAGCGGAGGAGCGAAGGAGAGTCTCGGAGGGGAGGGGTGTGGGGGGAGTTTAGGAGGGAAGGGGCAAGGGGGGAGATTTGAAAGGCATGGGTGATGGGGAAGATTTGGAGGGGAGGGGCAAGGGGGAAGATTTGAAAGAGATGGGTGATGGGGAAGATTTGGAGGGGAGGGGCAAGGGGGTAGATTTGGAGGGGAGGGATGATGGGGAAGTTTTGGAGGGGAGGGGTGATGGGGAAGTTTTGGAGGGAAGGGGTGATGGGGCAGATTTGGAGGGGAGGGGCAAGGGGGAAGATTTGAAAGGGATGGGTGATGGGGAAGATTTGGAGGGGAGGGGCAAGGGGGAATATTTGAAAGAGATGGGTGATGGGGAAGATTTGGAAGGGAGGGGCAAGGGGGTAGATTTGGAGGGGAGGGGTGATGGGGAAGTTTTGAAGGGGAGGGGTGATGGGGAAGATTTGGAGGGGAGGGGTGAGATTGGATTTTGAAAAGTGGACGATTAATGGGAAACGAACATTTATTGCAAAATGAGTTTCTTGAGACCTTCGAGTCAAAAATACGTTTGAGGACGCTGAAGGAGGGGTGGAGTGCAGGAGAGTTTCGGGAATGTAGAAAAAAGGAACTGCAAGAGATGGATTTTTTTTTTGGAATGAATAGATTTGGTGAGCAAGTCGAAACCATCCTTTTATAGAAATTATATCATTTTATTTTATAGAAAATTAAAACATTCTGTAAATGGCCCCTTGTAAATTAAAACATTCTGTAAATGGGCCCTTGCACATTTAAATTCTGTAAACACCACTTAACCCTTTGAGTACGGATGACGTCCAGTGCCGCAAACCCGCAAAAAAGTTTTGTGTGCGGATGATGTTACTACACGTCATTGACTGTCCATTCGAAGGTACCGCAAAAACTGCTGAACCAATCGCAACGATATTTTGGGTGGGTAATCCTGGGATCTCCAGGAG
The DNA here is from genome assembly GCF_964187855.1 of Myxine glutinosa. Taxonomy (NCBI): domain Eukaryota; kingdom Metazoa; phylum Chordata; class Myxini; order Myxiniformes; family Myxinidae; genus Myxine; species Myxine glutinosa. Next base: position 469,677 of record NC_136269.1, read on the forward strand.
TAAAATAGGCTATTTAGTTTTTCCAATTTCAGCTTTGGTCTACAGCATTCTCAGGTTTGGACTCCCGCATGACACTCACGTTCGCATAACGTTCATTGTGACGATGTTTTCATTATGACGATGTTGTTTTCCCGGGTGCCGCACAAACCGCTGCACCGATCGCTGCACAGCTGTACTGATCGGACTCTGTGACCTCGGACAAAGACCTTTTATAAGGACACGGGTTGAATCCCTGCTTGAGAGAATTCCAACCCCCTCCCCGCCATCACGGCCGTCTCTCCAACTCACAATCCCACGAGATATTCTGAAAGAACGACCCAAAACCAATACAAACATAATTAAACATCATTCGTATATAAACATCATTAAAAGTAAATAATGACCTCGGCCAAAGTTCAAACGATGTTTAATCTCTACATGAGAGAATTCCACATAGCTATTTGGGTGGTGTATACACTAACAGATCGCTGTCTCCATCGATCTTGCCAAGGCCATAACACCTATTGGCTCAAAATCCTTTTAACTGTTGATTTGGTAGTTTTTACAATGAAGGAAACACGTATCGGGAGTGCATACGACATAGCGATTGTGAATGTGACAGCTCTGAGGCGTCTTTCGCTTCGCATCGCAGTGACGGTGAGCACAAATATGGTGACTGTAAGATTAAAATCTGGCTTCAAGCCCCCTCACCACCCAAAGCCTTCAACCAGACATATTAAAACGCTCCTCCCCCTTCATTCCCATTCTTCAAAGCAAAGCGGTAAAAATTGTTGCATCACCATTATATATGACGAGCAACGTACCCACCCTAAGGGCGGGGCTTCGATTTGGAGGCGCGATTTATATAAACATCCGTTAAATATCACACACAAATCATCAAAATCGAAACAGTATTTTTAGAATGTCAATAAAAAAAACGACATCACTGTTCATATCGGAAAATATTATTCCATCATGTTTCAAATCGTGATATCAACTGTACGTGTTTCTTTCAGAAAAAAAATGGAATGATATGTCAAAACTTTATGTCAAAAGGAACTTTTATCAGCAATGTCGTCTATCCTGAAGTTCTAAGCTGAAGAAGAGGTACAAAATCATTTTAAAAAATTCCCTAGACAAAAGCGTACAGTTGATATCACGATTTGAAACACGATGGAATAATATTTACCGATATGAATAGTGATGTGGCTTTTATTGAAATTCTAAAGATACTGTTTAGATTTTGATGATTTGTGTGTGATATGATTCATCGGATGTTTATATGAATCGTTTAAAATAAAAAAGCCTTCAATTTCTGATATTTTACCTTTTCATTTGGGCCTCCTAATTGAAGCCCCGCCCATAGGGCGGGTACCGTTGCTGGTACCTATAAATAGATCGTCAGTACGTGGTTGTATTCCCGTACCAAAATGCCAAATTAATCCCCTACCGGGGGTATTTTTATATATAAAAAAAATCCTGTACTCAAAGGGTTAAGGCAGCTTTTGGTGTTGGTCCTGTTTTCAAGCAATAACGCAGTACAGGAGTGTAAAGTTACTAACTGGTTGTAAAGAAATGATTCATATCTTTAAAGAAAACTTCATATGAAGAGATTGTGTTTTGGAACGCAAAACTGTACTCTTTAAAATCAACTGCTAAATACACTTCCCTTGTTCCTTTTCACAATTAAGAACTTTTCAGTTATAAAATAGAGCAGGGGTTCTTGAAATGACACGGCTTGGGAGATAACAATTTGAAAATTCCCACTTATAAGATATTAAGACTTGGTACACAACTTCTGCAATTCCAAATGAGATGTTCAAACATTTGAAACATTATAGCTACATTGTTTTCTATAAAAATTCTAAAGTCCAAAACGTATTTGAGGTCTCTGAGGGATGCAGGTATATCCGTTACGTGTTCCATCCCAGGTATCGAAACGGCGATTAAAAGTCTCGGCGATTAAATCTCGGTATCGAAACGGCGATTAAAAGATTAAAAGTCTTTACTTTTACTTAAAAGTAAAAGATGGCAGAAACAATCAGAAATAGGCACTTGTGGATCATAAAACAGGCACAAACATCTCTCTGACAGTTAATCAATAATACGGTAATTGACAAGGCCACACCAGCCTGGACCGTTGTTATGGCTTGGAAATTGCGCTGGCAAAGCGATGCGGGCGATGCGTGCGGCGGAACTTCACACCAGCCTGGAAGGCCAATGGATTCGACTCGGGTTCCTCCCTGGTACTTTCCCCGAACACACATGTTGCAGCTGCAGCCCCTGCCGAGTACAGCAACACGCCATTGCTCCTCATTTAAACAAAAAATGTATTCTCAGTGGTTTCTGACTTTACATTACTACTGTGTACCCTCAGTTCACTGTCTTATACTTTTGAAATAGCAAAACAAATTTTCATTTCCTTTGCAATTTTTGGGGCATGAGGAATAAGGAATATTGATCCTGGAGTTTGGTTCATGTCGACGTGCGTGTTGGATCATTTTCATGCATACGCTTCGTCGAATGCCACGAGTGCTACACAATAACTTTGTGATCTATATTCTATTGCAGAACAGTTCTACACACGAGTGTCTGATATTCCCCACCCTTGCTTACTGAGACTATTATTAGACAACCCAAAAGTGTACCTGACTGTTTTTCCAACGTGGGGTTGAAGACTTGGACAGAGAACTCTTCAAACGTAGAGGGCTTGCAATGGTGCCTGGCTGCCGCTTCCACATAAGAAGCACGCTCTTCATAGCTGTCGTCCACTCTGTCAAGATCCAACCTTCAACATTCTTGTGTCCTTCACCTCTCCCATTGCCCGTTAATATAATTAGAAGTGTGCACAGTGTACTTCGTTCAGTGTAAATGTTTGTTATTTGTTGAATGACTCCTTTGGTTGTTGTAAATCATAACAAGCGCAGGAAGACAATGACATTGGAGGGAAAGCTCAAGAGTGAGGCCGTCATTTCCAGAAAAAGAATGACCACACTGTGGTCACATCTTGCAACAAAATCCGGTAACAGGCGATTGGGAAACGCACATTTAATGTGTTATTAAAAGATTAACTCAACACCTCTCATCCATGTCAGCCTCCACACAGTTATATCAGAACGAGCTGATTCATCACACCGTCACCCATTGCTTAAGCCCAATATGGGGTCATTCAAAAATTACATAACACTATTTTTTGTAATTATTTGTGTAATGTAATGCTTGATCACCGTGCGTTCACATATACCATGCATTCTGACGGGCTTGATTAATTCTTACTATTATTCAACTTACGATTGGATTTTTTGGGGTTCCTCATCGTCCATAACACTCAACCCAAACAAAACCAATAAAAATCTGACGCAACAAATCGGGAAGTGTATAATCAGCTAAGGCCTGCAGGCCTAATGTGTTCGGCCCACCAGAAAACCAAAATGGTAGCCATATCATCCCAGCTTGGTGCTATGGTGGGTGGAGTCAAGCGACAGATGTGGGTGTGGTCCGGCAGCTGTCCGACCAATGGACGCACATTTCAAAAATCGACCACTAACAGGAACCACAACAACAACAACAACAACAACAAAAATAACAAGTACAGATACATTCCAAGTACACCAACACCCATGCCAAATAAATAACATCCAGTGTGCGGCACTCCTGGGGCGCCTTTCACACCCGGCAATACCGCCGTGCAGCAAATAGAGACGGTATTGGGATGGAGAGGTGTACAATAATTGATTGATTAATTGCATAATAAAATCAATAAATAATAATCGTAAAATAAATTCTCAACCACCAGTAGCATACCTCAACCACCAGTGTTTCATCCGAAGCTGTAACTTTTTCAAAATTAATTCAATAAATTATGAATCGAAAAAATTAAATAATTAATCGATTAATTGATTAATCGATATATCAAAAATATCCTTTATAGCCACATCACTTGATCACTGTTGTGTCCAAATATCAGCTTCCAAACTCAAACGGTGCCTGAGATATTGCCCAGATGAGAAAGAAAATAAATAAGTATTTAATTAATCGATAATAATAATTGTTTATCTGCTTATTTTCATATTTTTGTTTAGCAATCCCAATTAATTGATTAATCAAAAAACAAAAATATTCCGTTTTTGCCAAAGTACTTGCTCACTATTGTGCCGAAATTTCAGACTACTGAAATCATCCATCAAAGGATGGCTGAGATATCGCCCGGAAAAAGGACAAACAAACAAGCAAGAAAACAACGGGAGTGAAAACTGAGTACTCCCTTTCAGCGCGCGTCATTGCCGAACCCCCTTTGGTGCCCGGCAATGACGTTATGTATCGCCTGGAGATGGCATAGGAAAGGTGCGGTGTACAACAACAAACCAGGGTGAAAACTGAGTACTCCCTTTCAGCGCGTGTCATTGCCGAGCCCCCTTTGGTGCCCAGCAATGACGATTTGCAATGCCTGGAGATGGCATAGGAAAGGTGCGGTGTACAACAACCAACCAGAGTGAAAACTGAGTACTCCCTTTCAGCGCGTGTCATTGCCGAGCCCCCTCCGGTGCCCGGCGATGCCGTCATGTAGCGCCTGGAGATGGCATAGCAAAGGTAAAAATATTTACTCCACACCTTGGCATAATTCCACAGATGAACAAACATGAACCCGGAAAGGCAGAGGTCTCCACAAATAAATTGTATGCTTTGAAATTTGTTTAAGTTGGAATAATTCTGTAAACAACATGTTTGAACAGGCAAGTAATCATTTAAATTGATTCCCAACAGTACGTGCAGAACGCTAATGTCGTTACAAAAGGAAACTCGATCAGAGAGTATAAAGTGCTTGTTCTCGGCACCTGTTTGGCATCCGACACACACATTTCCCTACATGTATGTCCTTGTATGATTACATTTTGTAATAAATTACAGCACAAACACAAATTTAAACAAAAACGACTCAACATAAATGTCTTTAACGGAGCTAAACAAACCCTCCAATCCATGCATCTGACATACTTTTCTACCTTCAGTAAAAAGTCATGTCACTGGTTATTTTTGTTTAGCAATCCCAATCGAAGACTATCCACCGGACAGCCAGCACATCTGGGTCGACCTGATCCATGGGCCTATCCTGAGCGGAAGTGCATTTCAAAAAGGAAAAGTCTGTCATTTTCACCCTCGCTTCTCTTCGCCACTGGTGGCTCACGACCCCCACCGATCGAACAGCACGTGACGCGCTGGGCCGGGCAAGGCAAGCGAGGCCCGTGACAAATTGTTGAAAAGGCCGCGAGCGGAGCCCGAGGCAGCTGAGGCCTTGTTCCGCGTCCCATGCAGACCTCGCTCCCTGGTGGCCTACCCGCAATAACCCCGTGCCACACCACGGTCGCTCGTATGCATGAACGGCAAAGATAACAGAGCTCCCTGATGGCCTTGTCGGTCTCCAAGGTGGCCGCCTAATGGCCCAAGCAGGGATGCAAAATGGCGTGTGCTCGCATTTTGAATATTCAACAAGGGGCAGCGGGAGTTCAACTTGCTGGGAAATAGGCATACACGTTTAATTAATTCTTCACCGACCATATAAGTGTTCTTACATCGCATATTACCACGCGGGTAGCATTACAAAATGCACTTCAGCAAATGCAATCTGTTTCCTTTGAATATATCTATGCCCACATCGTTTAAAAGGCAATGCACCTGTAGTAATTGCATTGTGCTTCAGACACCTGCATACAAGGACTAATTTTATGTCAAACAACAAGCATCCAAATCAGACGAATCTGGTGCGTTCATGTCCCCGACAAGATGTGGACGCGCACAGATTGTCTTGCATTTTAATGCAACGAGGAAATTGTCCTTCAATAAGAGAGTGTGAAAGTCATTGTGCTTCAGTTCAATGTGGACGGAGAATCTAAAGATGGAGAAATTTCTGTGAAGTTGATTAGAGCAAACAAGGGGGTGAGCGACCTGCGCAACATGACCCACAGCACCTGTTCCCGTTTTATGTATCTTAGAAAAAAATGTACAAAATGACATTACAGACAACAGTCTTTCATCCTCCCCTGATATGTTGAAATATCTATTATACATTATAACGTTTAGAAGAAAAGATTTTGGTTTTATGACACTTGATGTCAACATTTCCAAATCAATGATGCCATCCACACGTATGATTTCCTCTCTGCTAACAAACACTCCCATCCCTATCAACATATCGTATTTCTGGTACTTATATGTCATGACATCGGCTGCCTTCACAATAAATAAAGATACGCCCATTTCCAACAATGGCAGAGCTAACTAGAACAACACTCGGTCGGGCTCATATGGTAGGGCACATACGGTAGGGCACATATGGTAGGGCGCATATGGTAGCGCGCACTCGGTAGGGCGCATATTGTAGGGCGCATACGGTAGAGCGCATATGGTAGGGCACATACGGTAGGGCGCATACGGTAGAGCGCATACGGTAGACCGCATACGGTAGACCACATACGTTAGAGCGCATATGGTACAGCGCATACGGTGGAGCGCACATGGTAGGGCACATACGGTAGAGCGCATATGGTAGAGCGCATACGGTAGTGCGCACTCGGTAGGGCACATACGGTAGGGCACATACGGTAGAGCGCATATGGCAGAGCGCATACGGCAGCGCACACTTGGTAGGGTGCATACGGTAGGGCACACCCGGTGGCGCGCATACGGTAGGGCGCACTCGGTAGCGCACATACGGTAGCACGCACTCAGGAGAGCGCACTCGATAGTGCGCATACGGTTGAGCACATATGGTGGGGCACATATGGAAGAGCACATACGGTAGAGCGCATATGGTAGCGCGCATACGGTAGCACGCATATGGTAGAGCGCTTACGGTAGACGCATACGGTAGAGCGCACTCGGTAGGGCACATACGGTAGAGTGCATATGGTAGAGCGCATACTGTAGCGTGCACTTGGTTGGGCGCATACGGTAGCGCACACTCGGTAGCGCGCATACGGCAGAGCACACCCGGGGGCACGCATACGGTAGGGTGCATACGGTAGCACACACTCAGGAGAGTGCACTCGATAGTGCGCATATGGTTGAGCACATATGGTAGAGTGCATATGGTAGAGTGCATGTGGTAGCACACACTTGGTAGAGCGCCCTCGGTAGCATGCATACGGCAGAGCATACTAGGTAGAGCACATATAATAGAGCGCACTGGGTACAGCGCATATGGTAGGGTGCATACGGTAGCACGCACTCGGTAGCACGCATATGGTAGGGCGCATATGGTAGAGCGCATATGGTAGCACACACTTGGTAGAGCACCCTCGGTAGCACACGTACGGCAGAGCGTACTAGGTTGGGCGCATACGACAGAGTGCACTCGGTACAGCGCATACGGTAGCATGCACTCAGTAGCACGCATACGGTATGGCGTATACGGTAGCATGCACTCGGTAGAGCGCATATGGTAGTGCGCATGCGGTAGGGCATATGTGGTAGAGCGCATACAGTATAGCGCACTCAATAGAGCACATTCGGTAGCGCGCACTCGGTAGAACGCACACGGTAGGGCAAGCAATAAAAGAATGTGTGGTCTGATGAGATGAAAATTTTACTCTAAACTTGATAAAGCCGAGCACATGTCATCACCTATCTAACACCATCTCGACCATGAAGTATGTTGGCGGCAGCATCACGCTATGGTGATGCTTTTCAGTGGCAGTGACTAGGAGACTTGTAACGATAGAGGGAACAATTAATGGAGCAAGATACAGGCAAATTATTGAGGAGAATCTGCTTCAGAGTGCAAAAGACCTTAAACTGCGGTGGAGATTTACGTTCCAACAGGACAACGACCCCAAGCATAGAGCCAAAGCCCAGACTTGATTCCCATTGAGAATCTGTGGAAAGACTTGAAGGTTGCTGCTCATCGACACTTCCCCATCTAACTTGACAGAGCTTGAGTAAATCTGCAAGGAAGAATGGGAGAAACTCCCCAAATCCAGATGTGCAAAGCTGACATACCAAAGGAGACTCGAAGCTGAAATTACTGCCAAAGGCGCTGCTTGACTCAGGGGGTTGTATACTTATGTAAATTAGATATTTCTGTATTGTACACCGCACCTTTCCTATGCCATCTCCACAGAGATTCTCCAGGCATTGCAAAACGTCATTGCCGGGCACCGAAGGGGGCTCGGCATTGACGCACGCTGAAAGGGAGAACTCAGTTTTCACTCTGGTTGTTTGTTTTCTTGTTTGTTTGTTTTCTTTCTTGTTTGTTTGTCTGGGCGATATCTCAGCCATCCTTTGAGCGAGGACGCTGAAATTTCGGCGCAATAGTGAGCAAGTCCTTCGACAAAAACATTATTTTTTGTTTTTTGATTAATCAATTAATTGAGGAGTTATTTAATTATTAGCGATTAATTAAGTACTCATTTAATTAATCAAATTTCCTTTCTCTTCTGACCATTAACTCAGGCACCTTTTGAGTTAGGAAGCTGATATTTGGACATGCCAATGACTAGGTGATTTGGCTGCAAAGGCTATTTTTGATTTATTCAATTAATCAATTTATTGATTAATTATTTAATTATTTGATGAATGCTAAAAAAAAAAATTTTTGGGGGGGGGGGGGGGGATACACAATCGAGGCTCGTGAAAGACCTATCACACCAAAGAAATCAAACAGACAAACAAAATATATAAAAAGAGGGAGCGGTAGACAAGATGGGGAGAGAAGGGGAAGCACACAAACACAACATTTGAGAGCAGGGACATCGGGAGATGTGTGGGAGTGAGAGGGCTTGGGGGGAGGAGGCGTGGTAAGGGGGGGGGGGGGGTGGGAGAAGTATAAAACACAAGGACACCAAGGATTTCCAGGAAAGAAGTTGGTATTTCAAAAAAGTGGATTTGGGGTGAAATTAGTGGGGGGAGAAAAGATCAAGGATTTGGATGGGGGAAGATAAGAGATGGTGGTGAACAGCTGTTTTAAAGACCTGGAGGGAGGAGTGGGATTGAAGAGAGTGAGGGAGTTTGTTCCAGAGGCGGGAGAAAAGAGGAATGAAGGAGTGAAGGTGAGCAGAGAGTCTTGATTTTGGAAGTTTGAACATAAGAGGGTTGCAGGCAGATCTTGTGCGACCTGTAGGAATATTTGGGGGACAGAGCCCAGAGAGAGCTGGGGGCAAGGCTGGAGAGGAGTCGGTAGAAGACGGAAAGACCACCAACCTGCCTGCGGTGAGTGAGTGAAAGGCCCTCGGAGTTAGCTTCATCGCGGGAGATTCCAATGATTCTGAAGTTAGAGATTCTGATGAAATGGTGGTGGTTTATGTGTTCTCTGACCGAATTGATTAATAATTTAATTTTTTAATGATTATTATTTATTTATTTTCATTATTAATCATTTATTTATTTTCTTTCTCATTTGGCCAATATCTCAGGCACCTTTTGAGCTTGGAAGCTAATATTTGGACATGAGTGACCAAGTGATGTGGCTATCAAGGATATTTTTGATTTATTGATTAATCAATTAATCGATTAATTATTTAATTATTCAATTAATTACTTCTTTTTTTTCCCCAGTTACAGATTCTGATGAAATGGTGGTGGTTTATGTGTTCTCTGACCGAATTGATTAATAATTTAATTTTTTAATGATTATTATTTATTTATTTTCATTATTAATCATTTATTTATTTTCTTTCTCATTTGGCCAATATCTCAGGCATCTTTTGAGCTGGGAAGCTAATATTTGGACATGACAGTGACCTAGTGATGTGGCTATCAAGGTTATTTTTGATTAATCGATTAATTATTTATTGATTAATCAATTAATTATTTAATTTTTTATTACTGACTTATTTAATTAAATTTCTAAAAGATACATCTTCGAATGAAGCACTCGTGGTTTAGTTATGCGATTAGCCAATTGATTAAGAAAATATTTTGTGATAATCTTTTGTTGATTTTAATTATATAATTAATCAATCAATTAGTGTACACCTCTCCCTCCCAATGCAGCCCCTACGAGCTTCACTGCGGTATTGCCGGGCCCCGGAGGCGAACGGAAATGCCGCGCTCTCAGATATTTAATTATTTGGCATGGGGGCGGTGGACTTTGAATGTATCTGTACTTGTTTCATTTGTAATTATTTTGTAAAAAATGAAAAAACAAAATTCCACTTTGACATTATGGGTTATTATGTGTAGATCAGACAAAAAATCTCAATTTAAACTATTTTAAATTCAGGCTGCAACACAACAAAATGTGAAAATGTCAAGGGGTGTGAATACTTTATGAAGGCCCTGTACGTTGAAGCTTTTTCACAAGCAATGACGATGTACAATTGTTCTGTATTATACATCAAGGTGGAACATACGATGGAAGTAAAGCATCAAAATAATACCAACTCTTACAGAAAACCTTATCAGGATACAGGTGCACTGATGTGAGTGGAATCAGAGCTCTGACCTTCCAGGCTTTCAAGACCCATGTTGTTTCGGATGCAGCGTGTGACTGCTGGTTGCATCATTTCTGGAAGTGTGGTTGTGTCAGTGATGCAGTGCTCCTCTTACCGTCATCTGGTACTCATTTTTCTGGCCTCTAAAGGATGGCAAGCTGAGTCAACCATCCTAGTGTTATTTCAACGGCACGACAGGGCTCAAGCTCAAGACCCTAATATATTAAGGCAGCCACCTTAACCATGAAGCCAACACCAGGAGAGCTCTGGGCAAGAAGAGTTGGTAGAATAAAAATGAAGAGAGTATGAAAATCAAGTGGGACCAAGGATATGTGTATTGGAAGGAGAAGAAAGGTTCGACGATATCATTTCAGTGAGAGAGCAGAACACACAGTCTGTGCCATTCGGCTTGATTGAACAACCAGGCCTCGCATCTTCAGTTTCAGCACAAAGGCCGAATCAGTGAGCAAGGCATGCGTGGAAAGCACACCGAGTTACACATTTTGTGTTGTTTACACGTAGCCTCAGCCCAACAACCATGTATAAATAGGATTCCACCGAAAGTACCGATGAGCTTGAAAAACCAGGTACAACGGTCTCCATCCGATAATATAATCAAAAGGCTCATCAAAAATATCTTGTTGCTTTGTAAGTAGGATTGCACCTGGTGACCTGGACTGGAACACTAAATGGAGCAGCTTTATGAACACAAGGTGAGGCACTCACCCGACCTGAGCAAATGTTGTCATGAGGATGTCTGCACAGGCTGGTGCCGAGCAAACGTCTCCATCTGTTTTGTTCTGGATTTGGTGAATAAAGAAAGTAAACATGGACAGGTGTTCAACCTTCCTCGCTGTTAAAGCACGGAAAAGTTTGGCCAAAAACGTCGGCAGAAGGGAGGCCAAATAATGCCATCGGATGCCAAATAATGTTGCATCGGAACCTTTATGAGTGCAATTTCTAATTTTGCAAAAGGTTAAAATAAAAAATGGAATGCTGGCTAATGCGCACCAGGAAGCGTTTATTCAGGAGCTGCTACCCGGTGCTCACTGGGTGTAACCACAATGTGACCACGACAACACAAACAATGCCATAAATATATATATCAGGGCTGATATCAGGGCCGCCAATCAGGGCTGATATATATATATATATATATTTTTTGTATACAGAGTCGAGGCTCGTGAAAGAGCTAACATTTATCAAACAAACAAACAAACAAGCAAACAAAGTATATAAAAAGGGGAGCGGTCGATAAGATGGGGAGAGAAGGGGAGGAAGCACACAAACACAACATTTGAGAGCAGGGACATCGGGAGATGTGTGGGAGGGAGAGGGCCTGGGGGGAGGCAGGATAGGTATAAAACGCAAGGACACCAAGGACTTCCAGGAAAGAAGTCGGCACCTCAAAAAAGTGGATTTGGGGTGAAATTAGCGGGGGTAGAAAAGATCAAGGTTTTGGATTGGGGAAGATAAGAGATGGTGGTGAACAGCCGTTTTAAAGACCTGGAGGAAGGAGTGGGATTGAAGAGAGTGAGGGAGTTTGTTCCAGAGGCGGGAGAAAAGAGGAATGAAGGAGTGAAGGTGAGCAGAGAGTCTTGATTTTGGCAGTTTAACCATAAGAGGGTTGCAGGCAGATCTTGTGCGACCTGTAGGAATATTTGGGGAACAGCCCAGAGAGAGCTGGGGGAGCAAGGCCGGAGAGGAGTCGGTAGAAGACGGAAAGACCACCAACCTGCCTGCGGTGAGTAAGTGAAAGGCCCCCGGAGATAGCGTCATCGCGGGAGATTCCAATGATTCTGAATGCTTTGGTTTCAACAGCGTGAAGACGAGCTAGGTGTGAGGCAGGAGCACCAGCCCAGAGGGGAGAGCAGTATTCCATAGAGCTGCGGATGAAAGCCTTGTAAGTGGTGAGGAGCTCAGGTGTACCAAGGAAGGACTTCGCACAACGGAGGATGCCCAGTCGGCGACTGGCTTTGGAGGCCAGCTTGGAAATGTGGTTTTCCCAGGAAAGATCATGGCAGATAGTGAGACCCAAAAGCTTGAGTGACAGAACTTCTGGGAGAGGATTATTCAGAAAGTAGATGGGAGGGTTGTCCAGTCGGTCTTTTCGGAGAGACATCGTAAGAGTGTGAGATTTGTCAGGATTGAAAGACATGTTCCACTTGTTTGCCCAGTCTGTGATTTTGTCCAGGTCTGCAGAGAGTGAGGAGGCTGCAGACTGCCGATCTGAGGGATGAGGAATGGAGCGGCAGAGAGTGGAGTCATCAGCAAAGAGATAGAGAGGATTTTCAAGAGAGTCAGAGAGATCATTGATGAAGACCAGAAAAAGCACAGGGCCCAGAACACTGCCTTGGGGAACTCCAGCCTGAACAGGAAGAGGAGAGGAGAGAAACCCATTCAGGGCCACACATTGACTATGACTAGAGAGGAAGTCTGCCAGCCATGCGTGGAGATTTCCATGGATACCAAAGGAGGAGAGTTTGGTGAGCAGAGCGGGGTGCTAGACCATGTCGAAGGCACGTGATATGTCGAGGGAGACAGCTCTAATGTCCTGTTTGGCATGGAGGACCTCCATCCATTGTTGAGACAGCAGAAGCAGCATGTCCAGAGTAGAGTGACCTGGTCTGAAACCAAATTGATGATCAAAGATCAAGCCATTGGAGAAGAGGAAAGATTTCATATCCGAAGCAATGATGGATTCCATGACTTTGCTGATAATTGGGAGAAGGCTGATTGGTCTGTAGTTGCTAGGATCTGTTTTTGCACCTTTTTTGTGTAAAGCGGTGATGTTGGCTGATTTCCAAGCAGATGGCAGTTGACCTTGAGCAAAAGAGAGGGTGAAGAGAACAGCGAGAGGGAGTGAAAGAGCGGAAGAACAGGATTTTAGGACCCGTGGGCTGATGCCGTCAGGTCCAGTTGCAGAATCAGAGTCGAAGGTTGACAGAAACTTTTCCACCTTGTCAGGAGGAAAGGACGCAGAGTCCAGGAGCAGCTGGGTACGACTGGGTATGGTGGGTACAGAGAGGGATGGGTTTGGGACACAAGATTTAGAGGCAAACACAGAGTTGAGGCATTCAGCTTTTTCACGTGCGGAGTCAGCTGTGTCGCCGTTTGAGGTAAGGGAGGGGATGGAGGGGGAACAAACACCAGAAACAGATTTGACCAGACGCCACCAGGATTTGGAAGAGGGAGACAGATAAGAGAGTTCGGTCTTGAGAACGGAGAGATATTGTTTCCTGGCTCTCCTGAGGGTAGACACACACTTGTTTCGGGCTTTGTGAAAGGAAATGAGATTTCCTTCCGTTGGATTTGCTTTCCAGGAGATGAAGGCAAGTAGTCTAGTAGGAAGACTAGGTCCCCCTGCACCCCCCGGAGATATACTTCTAATCAGTGCTTCTAGATTGGAAAAAATGTGTAGAAAATGACTAGCTATGGCCCCAAGCTGAAAAAATGTCCCACATACCATTTTTATGCAAATTACTGCTGCCATTATCAAAAAAACGATTTTTGACATATCTCAGCCAATATTGCAGATAATTGAAAAATGAAGGTGTCTAGACCCATGTTTTGAAGGGCATAGATCATGATAGAACTATTCATAACATGATTACATGTGTCTATGGTATACTAGTATGCTAATTAGTGCTTTATTTACAAAATAATCACAGTTTTACGAAATAATAGACTCATATTAAGGTCCGTCTACACAGACGTTAACACAAAGTTTTATTTTTCTAAATATTACAACTGTCAAAATAGTCCTAGCACTCAATGTGACCACTCTTCTCTTGCTTGTTTTAGATAAACATCATTAGCATTAGTGATTCTACACTGAGTCAGTCATCATCATTTTCATCGAAATCGTCAGAGTCAAACTCTTCTTCTCCTTCCTCTTCCTCCTCCTCTTCGTGCTCTCCTGTGTTCAGAAGATCCACCAGTGAGGTTGGTAGGATGGGACCACTGGACCACATTGGTTTCAACAGTCCTTCATCAGTCCTTATCCATCCTTGCTCCTCATAAGGTTTTGGCTTTTCGATGATAGGTTGATCGGCTCTTTTGTACAATGCTACGCGGTGGTTCACACGCTGGATGTGCGGCTTCAGGGCAGACTGGCATGGAGGAAGGCGAGCCAGATCAACCTTGGACTTGGATGTGAGGGTCTTGTCCTCTCCCACCATTTTTCGTAGCAGCTTGGCACGGACAATGTCCACTGATGACTCGCGACTCTGGCCGTACATCACACAGGTGAATTTTTCTAACTGCCTCTCCACCTCAGGGTTGGCATCCCAGTTGTCACCCAGTTCACCGAATGCCCTGTGAAACCTGGGATTCTTCTCCAGCTTTTTCAAGGGCCCGACTTTTCCCTTCCCTTTGAAGGCACTGGTGCAGTCTTCTCCGCTGAACACATAGTACCCCAGGAGAGTGGCACAGTAGTCCTCTCCCAGGGATTCTGCCAGCTCAGAGACGTTGACAAGTTGGCGATGCTTCCCTGACCCTGTATCCAGGTACACCGTCAGCTTGATGTTGTGGGCATGGTGGAGCAGGATCAGGAGGATGTCTGTGTCCGGTGTTCTGACTACAGCGTTCTTGTATCCGATGGTAGCAGCATGATGGAGGTACAGAACCACCCTGGTATCAGTCTCTTCCTGGTTGCTGTAGATCGTGGGGAGTTCACGTACCTCGACCTGAAACACAAAAAGGCACCGCATTTCAATCACCAGTCACTGCCAGTTTCAGATCTAGACAAACATCACAGGTAATCACCTTTTTTTCAGGAAAAATTACAAATTGAATCGCCATTCACGAAGGGCTTTCAATTTTACCTTGCCATTCGTTGAGGCAAGTTGGTGGGCCTTCCCCTCCACGATCAGCACAGCCATCTCTGTTCTCTCCAGCCTGGTAGCTGCCTCTTGTCCACTCCACACTTTCAGAAGAAGCTGGCACATCTGCTTTTTGTTGTCGTCATTTGCAAGGAACATTTTGAAGTCATATGGCTTCCTGGTTGCTGGTCCAGCCAGAATGATCTTCTCTGAGCTGCCCCGCCTCAGCCTTTCCTGCGCTTTGATTGACTCAGGATGGTAACTGTCAGTGGAGAACAGAAAGTGCTGCTTGGCCACCATCTGATCAAGCACCTGCAAGCATATCTCACCACATGTTGGGGGAAGGTTGTAAAGTGCAAGCGAGTAAAGTGCAAGGGTGGGAGAGTTTTTGGTGTGTCGACCTTCAGGCTACGCTGTTGTGACCTATTGATGGTAGGTAGCATTCGGTCCTTGCTGCTCTCGAACCCGGGCTTGACCTCCTGCACCATGATTCCTCCAGCACTGTTTACAATGTTGCTGCCGTGCACACTGGTAGTGGTTTTATTCAAGTTGTCCCACTCACAGTGGAATACAAGGTTGCCCTCTCCTGTCACAATTTGTGGTGTACGATAAGTTGAGACTTCATCCAGGACCTTGGCGAGAGCAGTTTCCAACTCCAAGGCGAAATCGTAGCTCTCAGAGTGTCCAAGCCTGTGTAGTATTGTGGTGAGCTGTTTGCTTCGGAACAGGTGCCTTACAGTCACACAGAGGAGAATGTGCTTTGGTAACTTCCATTTTCCATCTGACACTGCACGGCACAGATCTTGTCCAATGGAGAAGACCAGACGCTTCACCTTTTCTGTCTCGATGCCCTCCTTGCCAGTCATTAGCACGCTGAGAAAGCGGACAAGGTCTGGAGGTAGGATGTCTTCAGGATTGAGCTCCATGTCTTCAGCTGTTGGTGGCCATGGTTGGTCTTTACACTCTCTGAAAGCCTGTAGAATACCCTGGCGAAGTTGGAGGGCAACATTTTGGTTCTTGTTTGTGCTTCCGAGTGTGAATGCTCGTGCGAGAGCATTGGAAACTGTTATGTTTGAGCTGTGCACAAGCCAGAAAGAAATGACATCACATTTGTCATGATCAACCTTCGTGAAGTGGATATGCTCCTTGATTGGGTCATTCTGTAGGCGTTTCAGTAGTTTCTCTGACCGATAATTTGAGTTCTCATATCCATTCAGTTTCAGTTCCTCGACATAGAGCAAGCGCAAGGAAGAAAGCTGTAGAACTTTATTCTGCTGGATGACCTGGGTTTGAATGTGTTCCAGTACTGAGTTGAATGCCTTTTCATGGGCGGCTGACATGCCAGCCTGCTCCTTTGGTGCTTCGGCTCTGTGAATCGCACGCTCATAGTTGTAGAATGCTGTGCGGAAAGCTTTAAAACATGACGGATGGTGTTTGGCCTCACATGCAAAGAGGTCTTTGTTTTTCACCTTTCGATGGAGTCGATAGAGACCCATTTTCTCAGCCCGTGTTTCGATTTGCTCCCATGCATTTTCTTTGTTTTTAAAGGATGGGAAGGTTGTAGGCCTCTCAGTATTGCGATGAGCATCTTTGGTCTCAACTTTCTCACAAAATATACACTCTGGCGGGAAGATGGGTTCAGCAGAACCTCCTGGTTTACGAGGAGAGTGATGCCATGATGAGGTTGATGGCCCTGGTTCTGTATCATCTCCCAGACGATGAAAGTGGCGGACAAAGTGCTTATAACACTTGCTGTGATATCCTACTCTTTCTAGGTCATCAGGAAGAGTTGCCGGGATCTGATCACATACTGATTGCATACGACATGGGGAGTCATGCGGTTGGTTGAGACGTCTATCCCGGATCTTTTGAAGCAGTTGCAGTTTTTCTGAAGCAGATCCTTTAATTTTACGGAGGGGCGTGAAATCCCCATGATCAGACATGGATGGTACATGAAGGATGCATGTAGGAGGAGAGCTTTGGGCTGCAGGTTCTACACTCCGTTTTCTTTTGGGCATGCTTGCTGTCGATGTCTACCATCACTGTTAAATGACAAATAAGAAATCACGAATGATGTTAAAAGTGCCTGTGAAAGGAGGCTCTGAGTTTTCAGTGAGGTAACAGAGGTTCTGAGTCATGTTCTACACTAGGGTACTTTTTAGCTGACTAAACCATGTTTAGTGGCATCAAAAGTGCTAATAGCTAAAACATCTAAATTCTTCCACACTAACGTTAGCTATCTAGGCCAATGAAACATTGTGCTAAGTTACTGTAGCTAGCTCAGCTGTCGTGCCTCTTTCTGGTTCAATTCATATACAGAAGTCAACAGATATGTCTCATGTTTGGCATTAACAAAAGTTTAAGTTACACCGACATTAGGAACATACTGTACATAGATGAGGCTAGCTTTAACGTTAGCTAACATGGTGCTAGCTGGCTCAGCTGTTATTCTGCCTGTTTATGATTTCATGCAGAAACTGAAGTCAAGAGTGTGAGTAACATTATAGTTAGCATCTTACCTGGCTAGATTGGAGGATGAATACCAAGAACAACACACAGATGGAATGGAAGACTGAACTTTCAACTGAGGTATTCAATAACATCAACGTTACCAATTGATACGAGCGCGCGACATTACCAATTGATACGAGCGCGCGAGCGCGCATGTTACATGGATGGAAATGTAAAATGGCAGCTATAGCAGCACTAATTTGGATCTCTAGTCTGTCATTTCTGCACTGTGATTGGATAACATAAAAAAATATGTTTGGGAGTTAACAGCAGGAGTTGGTAGATTTTACGTGGGCTGGGTGAGAAACCTTTAAATAAGCAAGTGAAAATCTCTCGCAATACAAAGTCAATGGTGGGAAGAAAAGTTGAGTGGTACCAATGTTACTGCCAATGTCCCGCCCCTATGCAAGACTCAGGAGCATCTTGTTGACATTTAACCTTGAAAATACCTGGGTTTAGACCCCTTATGTACCATGTTAAGTTATCTGCAGTATTAACGTATCCTTATCATTTGTAAAACTGATTATTTTGTAATTACAGCATTAATATGCATACTAGTATACCATAGACACATGTAATCATGTTATGAATAGTTCTATCATGATCTATGCCCTTCAAAACATGGGTCTAGACACCTTCATTTTTCAATTATCTGCAATATTGGCTGAGATATGTCAAAAATCGTTTTTTTGATAATGGCAGCAGTAATTTGCATAAAAATGGTATGTGGGACATTTTTTCAGCTTGGGGCCATAGCTAGTCATTTTCTACACATTTTTTCCAATCTAGAAACACTGATTAGAAGTATATCTCCGCGGGGTGCAGGGGGACCTAGTCTTCCTACTAGACTAAAGTTGTTTCTGGGCAACAGCCTCACCACAAGATTCCGTGTACCATGGACGGGAGGAAGGGTATGACAACTGAAGACGAGATGGGATAAATCTGTGCATGAGAGAGAGCAATTTACTTTGGAAGAATTCCCAGGATGAGTTGACGTCAGAGGTGGTAGAGATGGGAGACCAGTCCAGATGATTGATGGCTGCTTGAAGACCGTGCCAGTTGGCCTGAGTGAAATGCCAGACTCGTCAACGCTGAGCAGGCTCCCTGAGAATGGTCAGAGAGATGTCCACTTTAACAAGCACATGATCAGATGAGCCGATTGGAGCAGAAGAAGAGCAGCAGACATTTTCAGGGAAGTTAGTCCTTTTGTACAATAAAGGTTAAAGGAAGGAAGTTTGTTCAATAAAGGTTAATTTTCCCCCTCATAGTTTAGTCACACGACAACACGTAGCCTCGCGATAGGCCAGTTATTTCCTCATAACTATGTGTAAGCATAGTCCTTTTCCTGTGTTAGTTTTGCGTTGAGTAGAAAAATTAGAGTTAGGTCCTTCCATTGCTTTATGCTTCCTCAATACTTTGGCTTTTGGCGCGAAATAATACGAGGTCGGGCCTGGCAAGTCGATCCAGGCCAAAGGAAGGTGGAGCAGGGAGAGTGGGAATGACGGTAAGCACGAGCCGCAAATCAGGGCTCGTAGGGAGCGGCTTAGCACTGCGTCAAAAGTCATGGTTTGAACATTCGAGCGAGCTAAGGGGGTTGGCAATATAACCCGTTGCACAAAGCCCCCCACAGCGGTTCTGCGGAGAGGTGAGCTGAACCAAGTTATGGGGAAAGGCGCTTTGTTGAAACAAGTTGTGAGAAGGGTGTGCGCTGGGTTGTGAAGGAGTTAGGAGAAGGGAGAGGCGCTTGTTGAACGAGTTCTGAGAAGACGCGCATGAACCAAGTTATAAGGTGCTCTTACAAATTAAACGCTCGGTTGAGCTTGAGGCAGAACCTCCATTGAGTTACGCGAGTGAGAGCGCGCCGTGAGAAACCGCCAAGCTTGGCGAGAGACGCGTACATTTCCCTCCCGCCTGCCTGCTCTGCCCTTTGTTCGAGAGATGCGCTGCAAGGATCCCTTCCGCCGCCTGCTTGCCTTCATCGAGGGGCGTGCTGTGACTGGGGAGAGCCACGCCGGGCGGAGCCGTTCCTGGACGACCACGTCGGCGCGTTCGGCGAGTGAACATCATCCTTCCTTCATTTCCCCCTGTGAGTGTGATCGTGCCCGTGTCTGCGGATAAGCTTAGACTGTATAAGGCTGCTCTGTTTCTCTGCTTTCTACCGATCCTTGTACATAATAGTGTAAATAATCATTAAACTTGTGTTCTTCCTTCTATTCGACCGTCTCATCCCTTCCATCATTGACTAAGCGTGGTACGAATAAAACCGCTCTAATCAGGTTCCAATACCAAAGGTAACTGCACGGACCACGTGGTATGCAATCCGCTCGGTGTACTCAAATTATGAGTGCCTCGTGCAAGGCTTGATTCCCCGCTTCCGCGGCGGCGCAGGTACTTAGGTACGTGCGAACATCGTCCCGGAACCTTACCCTGCGTTTGCCCGGGAGGGGCGATTCACGTCTCTTGGTTGTGCCGACCCAAATAGAACAAGGGGCTTAATCTCCCCTTGGTAAGGGCAGGAGGGTCACGTGGCAACCGCAACAAAACATATATATATATATATATATATATATATATATATATATATATATATATATATTGTTACGGAACCCAACGTCGGCCTCTGTTCCCCTTATCGAGGGGGGATTAGTCCCCTCGTTTATGACTGACCAACGTGGTCCCTGACGCTGTACAGCGACCTCCGGAAAGGCCGGTGTCACAGCCCCGTTCGTACCGCGGACAGATGTTAATTGCCAAGCGGTTTTAGCAACCGCGGCACGAACTATTAACAATGACTAGACCAGATTCTTGAACGTTGGCCAAATCGTGTCACAGGTATTCAATTTGGAAAAGACAAAGACGAAGGATGTGAAGAAGAAGAAGACAAAAGGTTGGAAATACGACTATTATTTATTATTACTATTTACACAATGAAAGAAACCAAGGAAGAAGGAAGGATAATAAAATAATGTAGAAAGAGGGACGGACCAGAAGGACACAGTGCAATTTCTAGCTTAACTATACAAGCTTAACTTATTCCCAGGGACAAGACACACAGAACAAACTCACGTACACAAAAGGATGGAATGGCAGGAATGGGTTGGGACAGCAGAGGAGGGTCCAGGCAGATGGTAGGCGTCGAGGTCCAGCTCCAAGCGCGCGCTCCGATCCACGCTTTTGGGGTCGAGGCGAAAACCCGGCAAACACAGCTCCGCTTCGGGCTGGCAGCGAGGAGCCGGCAGCTCCACGTAATCGGTTTCACACCGGCAGTGGTCTCACGTATCCTCCGCCTCCTGCGCTCAACCTCACTACTCCTCCTCCACTGAACTGATCAACTCCACTCAACTCTCTCCCAGTAGACTGCCAACTCTCTGACGCATCTGGACTCATCTGCCGTATCTCTCTCAAAATGCTTGCGCGGACGCTTTTATAACGCGCTTGTAGATCAACCCACGCCATGCCCGTGATGGTATTTCCCCAGCCCTGGTTGGCTGGTCAGGGCTCGCTGGCTCCACCCTTTTGATGACGATGGGCGGGCAACGCCCGTGATTTGGCTCCTCCCCCTTCTTCTCCGGGATTACCTCGTGGCTAATGGAGTCTTGCGGCGATGGAAAACCACTCGCACCGCTGGGATGAAAACAAAAGGGGACTTAGCTTATTTGACTTCGGTGCAATGGAGTATCAATTAATGGAAGACACAGCCTTAATCTAATACACATAATAAGGAGATAACTACCGAACAAGGAGGAAATCTATGATTGGCTACGTGATTGTTTATGGAATAACTAACGGGAACGACCTTTGGCCTTTATACACAACAAATGGAGGAAGGAGGGTGATATTTTACAACAACACAAAAAAAACACAATTCTCAAATCGATAATAATATATATATATATATATATATGTATATATATATATATATATATATATATATATATATATATATATATATATATATATATATTGTTGCGGATATGGGATTTGCATCCATCCATATCCGCTTGTAAATATTCCCCTATTTCCCCAATACTTCCCAACTATCCCCAATCCCCCATTCCCTAGTCCCATTTTCTGTAAACAACACTCTGTAGACCCGACCTCCCCCTATTTCCCCCATTAAATGTCGCATCCAGGTCCACCGCATCATCTCACGTAGACAACTATAGGACATCTTGCTAGTTATTCTTAGTCTATGTCAGTTAAGGACTCGTTTCCATTAATTCTGACTCTTCGTTGCACCAGAATGTGATTGTATGGCACCGTTAGAAAGTTTAGGACCTCCCAATACCTCCCCGCAGCTCTTCCTCATGGTACAACAACAACAACAACAACAACAGCGGCGGTGGCGCGGGGAGTGTGCGTCCTCACTCCGGCTTGGTTAGCCGCCATTGAACATGTGCTCCGACGGGGTTACCATGCAGGGGCTCGCTGTCAGCTCCTCGTCAAGGGCGGAGCCCGGTAACCCCCCGCACCCAATAGAAGCGGCGGACCGATGCCATCTGGGGCGGAGCTAACGAGCCGAGGGCGTGTCACTCCCCGCTGATGCATGCGCAGGAAGAGGGAGGTGACGTCAGATGCGCCCTCAGCTTGGAGAGAGAAGACGCCACCTCCGAGCGCTGAAATACCTCCCTGCATCTCTGGACCGGACCGAGCTGTATCCTGTCCCTGAGCCAAGGTGCACCTTGTGCTATCGACTGCCTGTCCTTCCCTGCCATCAATCCCCGTGTAAGTCAGTCTTGTCCCGTTTGTCTGTGGTCTGTCGGGGATAGATAAGACTGTGTCTAAGTGCCCATCTTTTCTGTGCTTTACCTCTTACCGTGAAATCTACCTGTTTCTGCATCACCAATTATATCCTCCTCCGGAGGTCTTGAGAACTGTACCCCTTGTGTCGTTGCATTTATCCCAGCCGTTGTGTCCTTTCCTTCATTGATTTAGCGTAGCGCGATTCGGCCAACGTTCGAGTGGAATCGGGCGGGATAGGGTTCTAATCGGGGAGTAACTGTTCGGACGCGGTAATACCAAACCGCTCGGTAAACTAACATATAAAACCGCGTCTGTAACAATTGGTGTCGAGGAGTGAGATCGGACCCGAAGCGCGCTTCACGCGCTCGAAATTATTAACGGCGAAATTTGATTTTGTTTTACAAAAATAAAAACCCGAATTTTGAAAGTCGCGCTATGGTGGATCAAGACGGCTGGGTTCCGGTAGAGGAGAGTGAGGCAGGGTCGATCCAGGACCAAATTGAGAGACATGAGGGACATGAGGAGAGCGAAGCAGTGAGGGCGGCAGGTTCGCAAAATGGCGTCCTCGCGCACGAGGTTGCGGGCGCGCAAAATGGCGCCTTGCACATAGCTACGGCGGCCGCACCCGCTGCACAAGTGGGAGGGATGGCCCAAATGCAGGCCCTCATGGAGCAATTTATGGCGCAAATGCAGGCGTCCCTCAAACTGCAGAGTGAGCAATTGGGGGTAATGGGAAACCAAATGGGGGTAATGGGGAACCGGATGGATGCTCAGGGTGAGCGATTGGAGGGCCAAATGGGGGTAATGAGGGACGAAGCGAGGGGTACCGGTGAGGGGTTAGACAACGGGATAAAAGAGGTGAAAAATGGGTTAATGGGGGTAGAAAACAGAATGGACGCTCAAGAGAATCAAATGGAAGGGATGCAAAAGGGGTTAGAGGGGTTAGAAAACAGTATGGAAGGCAAATTGAGGGACATGAGGGACCAAGCGGAAAGGGAAGTTAAACAAATGGGGCAGCAGATAGAGGGGGTCAGAATGGGGGTAGAAACTAAATTGGATGCTCACAGGGAGGAAATGGAGCAGATGAGGGTGGCATCTGGGCAGGAGATGCAAGTGATGGGAGAAGAGATCAGAAGAGGGGTGAGTGAGGAGGTCGGAGGAGTGCGCGAGGCGGTGAGGCACTGTAAGGAGCGCATGGAGAAGGAGGTGAGAAAGGGGACTGTAAAATTGCAAGGTGGTATAGAGGAGTTGACGCTGGGAGTAGAACAACTGACAGTGGGACAAAAGGAGTTGGGGGACCAGGTAAAGAAGAACACAGCGGTAATAGAGGGTTTAAAATCGACACAGAAGGAGATGAAAAAGGACGTAGGGGTAATTAAAAAAGAGTGTCAGACGGTACATGAGGACCTGACGAGGAAAATGAACAAAGTGGTAGAGGTGATGGAGGTTAAAGAGCGGGAGGTGCGGGAGCACATAGAAAAAAATAAAGTGGAGTTAGAGGAAGAACTTAAAGGGGCGCACGAGGAGATGAAGGAGGTGAAGCAGAAATTAGAAGAAGTGGAAGAAGGGGTGAGCGAAATTAAGAAGCGACGGAGAGAGGATAAGAAAGAGATAAAGGAGGAAGTAAAAGAATTGGTCCAAAGTCTGTGTTCGGATCGTGATGATGTGCTCATTAACCGGATGAGGGATTCGCAGGTGATGGAGGAGAAGCGAAGAGAAAGAGGACCCGGTGTAAGTGGTGACCAATATGGTCGTGCGTATGATGCGCCAGGTGATTTAATAAGCTTGGGGGTCGAGATAGACCCGGATGTTCGTGAGAGGCCAAGAGTGAGGTGTATGGCTGGTCCGGAGGGTATGGAACGAGGGTGCGAGTGAGAGGGTCCGGTGATGGGAGAGGTGCGAGGTGTGAGTGAGCAAGGTTGTGGTGGTATGGAATGGGTAGCAGGTTGCGGAAGTGTGACCCATGCATCGACACCAACAGGGGTAGTTTTTAGAGCGACAGGGGAGGCACGAGAGCCCCTTGGGGGTAATGTACTGTGGGGGCCCGGCCGGTTCGGCCCCGCGCTGACCCCGCAAGGGGCGACGCACGGGGTCCGGCAGGCGGGCAACGACTCGCATACGAGGTGGTCCCACAAGGTCCCACTCGCGCCGTATGACGGCAAGAGTGATCTACGCGCGTACCTGGCGCAGTTTGACTGTGTGTGTAAGGGCAACGGTTGGGGTGAGGACGAAGGTGGAGTACATCTGGTGGCTGCATTGCGCGGCGCGGCGGCGGAGGTGCTGACGGCATTACCACCGAGTGCTCTCACCCTGCCAGCCCTCCGCGACGCCCTAATTAATCGATTCGGCATTGAACAGCAGAGCGAGCTTGTTAAAGCTCAGCTCGCGCTGCGAAAACGCAAGCCCCAGGAAGCCATCGGGGAACTTGCCCACGACATTCGCCGCGCAGTGGGGATCGCACATGCTAGCATGGCAGCGGATTCCCGGGAAAGCCTGGCGCTGGACCATTTTATCCAGGCCCTCCCGGATATTGAGCTCCGGCAACAGCTCGCCATGTGGCACCCGCAGACTCTGAGCCAGGCGGCTGACGCTGCGGCCCGTTGGGAAGCAGCGAGGCCCCTGGCCCGGGGGAGCGAGCGTCACGCAATGGCGGTCCGCCAGGTGGGACCCCCGATGGAGGGCGGAACCCTTAGGGGGCCCGCCCCCGACGGGAGTCCTGACCTGGCGGGCATGGTCCGGAGGCTGGTGGACCAGCGCCTGGCGGGACCTGCACCATGGCAGGCGGCCCCGGAGGTGGCCCGCGGTGGACCACGAGCGGGTAATCCAATTCGGACCTACAGGGGGGGAAATTTGGAATTCCGGAGACAAGCACCTTATCAGGTGAGGTGCTATACTTGCAACCGTCTGGGTCACCTGGCGCGGCACTGTCGAGCCACGCGCCGGGATGATCCCCGGCGGTTGAGGTCCTCAACTCCGCCCAGGGGAGAGCGGGTTAGCCGACCCCAGACACCCCCCCGCCAGACCCCGGGAAACTAGAAGGTGTCGGGCACGTAGGGCGGTGTTCGGCAGAAGAGGATGGAGGAGAGCCCTCATTGACGCGACAGGTCATTTATTGTGGCCAGATTGGAACCGGTAGCCTGACAATCAGATGCAAAATTGCCGGCGTGGGGGTAGACGCCGTAGTGGACACAGGAGCTAGCGCCACGATCATCAGCCCTGTGGTCCTTGATTTGAGCGCAGGTGGCTGGGATAAGATCCAGCGCCTGCAAAATTATAGTTTGCAACTCGCTACCGGGGTAACGGCCCCGATCATAGGGCGTGGTTCTGTGACCCTCAAGTTAGGGTCGGTAAGGAGGGAGATAGATGTTTGGGTGGCGGAGGTGTGCGACCCATGTTTAATAGGGTTGGATTTGTTGACTGCCAGCGGTTGTAAAATCGACTTGTGCCGGGGGATCCTGCAGGTGGGAGTAGTAGAGCTGCCGTTAGGGGGAGTGAGCACGGCCGAGAGAGCGGAGCTGGAGGCTTCCGAGGCCGTGACCATTCCCCCAAGGGCCGAGGCGATAGTGCCGGCCCGGTGGGCAGCTCGCCCAACATGGCAGGAGTCCTGCGGCCTGGTCGAACCGGTGGCAGCGCAGTCCATACCGGGTTTAATCGTGGGCCGCACCCTTGTAAAAACGGACGGACCGGTAGTGGCCGTCCGAGTAATAAATATAAGTACAGAACCACGCACTATAGTAAGGGGCACGAGGGTAGCTGGCTGCACCCCAGTTGAGGAAGTCGCGACAGTGAGGGGCGAGAACGTCCAGCCGAGCCGGCCCCGGGGGGAGCCTTCAATAAGAAGTAGGAATTGGCCCGATCCCATTTGCGAGATGGTAAATGGTAGTAGCGTAGAGTTGGGAGGTACCCAGAGGGAGGCCTTACACAAACTGGTTGGGTCCCATTTGGACCTCTTCTCCCTGTCCACCGAGGATATTGGACGTACGGGCCTGGTGAAACATCAGATCCACACCGGTGAGGCCCGGCCTATTCGTCAGGCCGCCCGACGGCTCCCTTGGAGCAAGAGGGCGGAAGCTGACGAGCAGGTTGAAAAAATGCTCGACGCAGGCATGATCGAGCCCTCGGGAAGTCCTTGGACGTCACCTGTTGTGCTGGTCAAAAAGAAGGATGGGACCACGCGGTTCTGCGTGGACTATCGCCAGCTAAACAACGTGACACTCAAGGACTCATATCCCCTGCCAAGGATTGATGACACCCTCGATGCCGTTGCGGGCTCAAATTGGTTCTCAACTTTGGACCTCAAGAGTGGGTATTGGCAGGTGGAGATGGATAGGGCAGGGAAGGAGAAAACGGCATTCTCCACAGGTAAGGGACTGTAAGGGGTAAGGGAAACAGGTAAGTTTACTGTGATGCCGTTTGGTTTGTGTAACGCCCCCGCCACCTTTGAAAGATTGATGGAACATGTACTAGGCGGCATGCCATGGCAATCATGCCTGGTGTACCTGGATGACGTCCTAGTACATGCCAAAACGTTCCCCCAGGCAGTAGCTAATTTGGACCAGGTGTTCGGGTGCCTCAGACAGGCAGGGTTGAAGCTGAACCCGAGTAAGTGCACCTTGTTTGCCAAGGAGGTGGCCTATTTAGGCCACGTCATCGGTTGCGAGGGGGTAAAAACGGACCCAGACAAAATTAAAGCGGTAGAGGAGTGGCCCGCACCACGTACCATCAAAGAGGTGCGGGGATTTTTGGGACTCTGCTCCTACTACCGGCGCTTTGTGGCGAAATTTGCGGAGTTGGCCCGTCCCCTCCACCGGCTTACGGAGAAGGGGACGCGATTTAATTGGACACGGGAGTGCCACGAGGCCTTCCAAAAATTGAAGGGGTGTCTAACATCCGCACCCCTTCTAGCTTACTCCACTAGCAACGGGGCATTTACCCTGGACACGGATGCGAGCCAGGAAGGATTGGGCGCAGATTTGTCTCAGACACAGGAGGGCGTGGAGAGAGTGATTGGTTACTATAGTCGGGCCTTAAGTAGGCCCGAGCGAAATTATTGTGTCACTCGCAAAGAGTTATTGGCTATGCTGGCTGCCATGAACCATTTCCACCCGTACTTGTACGGGCAGAAATTTTTGGTTAGAACTGACCATTCCTCCTTGCAATGGCTCCTTCGGTTCAAGGAACCAGAGGGCCAAATTGCAAGGTGGTTGGAAAAGTTGCAGCAGTACGATTTTGATGTGGCCCATAGGGCCGGGAAGGCCCATGGTAATGCGGACGCACTCTCTCGGCGTCCTTGTCTGGGGGAAAACTGCAAATTTTGTGCAAGACACGAGGAGAGGGAACAATTGGGCGATTCGGACCCGACCCTCGTTGTCCGGGCAACCCGGGTGAGAGGGCCAATTTTGCCACGAACCGCAGATGAGGAATTCGGAACTTTGGCATGGAGCACGGCCCAGCAGGAGGATCCTGTCCTGGGGCCAGTGTTCAATTGGGTCAAATTGGGGCAAAGACCAAAGGGGGAAGAGGTCACCCCCCTCGGGGCGCAAACAAAGGCGTATTGGGCTCAGTGGCAGACCCTGGAATTGAAGGATAACATCTTGTATCGCAAGTGGGTGGAGGTTCCCTCTGATAAAACTTCCTGGCTGGTGGTAGTCCCAAATAAATTTAAGACCGATATATTGCAACAGGTGCATGGTACCCGCCCCGGCGGCCATTTGGGCAGGACAAAGACGACATCGCAGGTACGCCGGAGGTTTTATTGGGTGAATATGGGGCGCGACATACAGGACTGGTGTCGGAGATGCGACGCCTGTACTGCCAAAAAGGGACCAGCACGGAGGATGAGGGCCCCCCTTCAATTACACCATGTGGGGGCCCCCCTAGAGCGGGTGGCCATGGATATCCTAGGCCCACTACCCCGCACCCGCCTAGGTAATAAGTACATCCTCGTTGTGATGGACTACTTCACCAAGTGGCCGGAGGCCTACGCGCTCCCCAACCAAGAAGCAGGGGTGGTAGCGCAGGCCTTCGTGGAAGGATTTGTGTGCCGGCATGGGATTCCACAGGAGTTGCACACCGACCAGGGACGAAATTTTGAGAGCAAATTGCTAAAAGATGTGTGCAGTTTCCTGTCAATTCGGAAAACAAGAACAACGACTTTAAGACCTCAATCTGACGGGATGGTGGAGAGATTCAACCGAACTCTAATCCAACAACTGGCACTGTTCACCACCACCCGTCAGGATGACTGGGACGAACATCTCCCTTATTTGCTCATGGCCTACCGTACCAGCCAGCACGGGGCCACCACATGCAGTCCAGCGTTGCTTATGTATGGGCGGGAGTTACGGGCTCCCGCCGACTTGCTATGCGGTCCCGTGCCAGACACAGTGGTTAACCCGCCGAGGGAGGGGTACGCACGTCACCTAGAGGAAGGCATGGAGCTAGTCCATGCCTTCGCCCGCCGCCAACTCCATCTGGCGGGGGAAAAGATGAAGCGCAGGTACGACCACCGGAGCCAGGGGAGTCAGTACACTCCAGGGATGAAGATTTGGTTCTTCAATCCCCGGAGGAGGAAGGGTAGGTGCCCGAAACTCACCTCTCCCTGGCAAGGCCCGGGGGTCGTCCTGTCGCAAGTCTGTGACGTGGTAGTAAAAATCAAAATGGGGCCACGAGCCCTGCCTCGGATCGTCCACGCCGACCGGATAAGGCCTTACACCGGCGAGCAGGCGCCCCCGTGGATTGCCTCGGCTTTAGATGCCGAGGCGGGACCCAGTACCTCTGAATAAGGGGGGCTTATTAGTGCCAGAGGACTGGGGGATTGATGAGCGATGGGCCCGGTGGGTAAGGGTGGCATCCCTGCCACCCTTCCCATGAGTGGGGCAAAGGAGCACTAGATTATGGGGTGTATGGCAGTGGAAACTAGCCCGGGTGGGTTAGGATATATCGTGTGTAGGGATCTAGCGAAGATGACATTAGGTAACGCTAAGGTTTAGTTAGTGACTGATACCTGTAGTGGGGACGCAGGTAGTTTAGTGTGGATGATAATGACGAGGGAGCGCAATAGTTAAAGGGACGACTGGGAAGCGCAAGTTTCAGAGGGGAGTAGTTAGATGAGATGATGCTGTGTGAGAACTGGACAGGTGTGTGGAGCAGTGTTTGAGTAGTGAGTGTTGTGGATCAGCGCGAATGCGCTTGGGGAGAGAAGGGTGCAGGTGGCACCAGGTGTGAGAGCACAGGTGTGCAAGTAAAGGTGTGTGGAATACATGGAGTAAGTGGTACGGAGTGGTGTGCATGGTGCGAAGGTGTGGATGGGGGAAGAGTGGACCCCTTTCACGAGTACCCGGGGCGGGTAGTGTAAGTGTTAGGTAGAGGGTATAGGTAAATTGTGGTTGGAGATTGGCATTTGTGGTGCGGTTGCAGAATGGTATTGTGGATGGGTGCATTAGTGTTGTGGAAATGGCTGGGCATGTAGCCTGTTAGTGCGTGTAGTTGGTTTGGGCACTCCACCACTGTGAGGATGTCGGCCAGGTGAGGCCACAGGTGGGCTCTGGGAGCCGTTAGTGTCAGTGGGTGCCTGAGGATCCCGGGTGTGGATCGGGCAGCCCGTGCCAGAGAGGGCACTGAGGGGGTGAGAGTGCGAGAGGGCCTTCCCCAGTTAGTTAGGTTAGGGTGAGGAGCAGGTAAGCTCGGGTGGCAACTACAGTGGTGGAGGTGTGCAGGTGGGTAGACCTGCTGGGAGAGCTACACGTCACAGCCCAGAAATTGTGCGAAGGCACCGGGAGATGAATCGGGGGAGTGAGACCCCAAATTGAGAAGCACCACAGTTTGGTCAATGGGAATTGGTTTTTAGAACCCATAGTGTAAGTTGGCCAATGGATTGGCAGGGAAAGACCCCGGGTAATGTAAAGTTGTTAAAGTCATTTAGGAAATAGTTAGGATTGATGAACCTGTCGCACCATACGCAGCCACTTACCTGAGGTGATGATGATGACTCCACACCTGTGTTCCTTTGTTCTGTGTTGCAGGAAATAAGAATTGCTGGTTGGATTGGTGAGACGCATCACGACGTGGATGAGACATTGGGGTGATTCCATCTCTCCCTCCTTAGGAGGGACTGATGATGAATTGGTGATGGCAAATTTTGATGTTGAATTGGAAATGGCAAATTTTGATGAGTTGGAAATGGCAAATTTGATTGGTTAGGAGGGAGAGAAGACGAATTTGGTTTATGGGAGGAACGGGGAAGACAGTAGGGACGTTTGTTGATGTGTAAAGTAGATGTTTATTGGTAGTGTTGTGTTTTGTGGATACAGTAAGGGGTAAGGGAGGGGCAATGTAGGTTACCTGGTGGGAGGGGGGGGGGGCGTACGGTAGGAACGTACCTGTCTCACCTGGTTCCCATGTGCCCCCAGTGTGCATCACCTTGTATTGCGTGCACTTTTGCGCCCTTACCACCTTACTCACTTGTCTTTTTTTTTTGTCTCCCACCTCCGAGGATCTGGCTTTGGGGCAGAGAGAGAGGAGAGAGAGGTGCTGGCTCCGCAGTTGTGGGCCTGTACTTTCGCTGCTTGCTGCCTGGATCGATACACCATATGGACCGCAATTTTTGTGGCCACCCACCATGGACCGCAGTTCTTTTGCGGGCAAGCACCACCCGTTGATGGACCTCTGGGTCAACGTGGCACCTATGCCATACAGGTGAACCACTTATAGTTGGCCCCCCTGACGGCCACAATTTAGAAATGGACGCGGTTGGCGCCTTTCTTTATTTTTTGAAAGAAGCCAGAAGGCCAAGTACACCACATGAAGGCAAGACCAGCGGCAGAACATCGGCCGGCTGCGACACCACCGGTGACCATGGACACTTGATTGTGCATTATTGTTGAACACTTTATTGGTGCACCGGATGGTGCTGACTGTACATGGTGGGGTGGTGCTTTTGGTGCTTGGATGGGGTGCTCTGCACATTATTAAAGGCCGTAGGGCCACAGGGCACTCGTGGGTTGGTGTATCGATGCTGGCATGCGTGCTCTCTCTATGCATAACATCTGCATGTGTTCCTCTAAAAACAGGTCCTGGATCGTAGTGTAAATATCAGTGTAGTCTTGTGTAAATAATGCTCCCTACCGGCTGTATGTTTAGTTTGAGGATTCTTTCCGCGATTCGGTTATCCTGTGGGTGTGGTTCTGTGAGGAGAAGGGTGCAACGTCGCAGGGGGACATATTTACTCATTTGTGAACATCTGTAAAACTGTCGCACTCAGGGTTGAGTTAATAGTAGAGGGAACTACATCTGAGTGCCACACTAAAGTAAGTAAAAATTTATCAGGTCGGGATGCCCCGAGGTAGAGAAGGGTGCAATGTTGCGGATATGGGATTTGCATCCATCCATATCCGCTTGTAAATATTCCCCTATTTCCCCAATACTTCCCAACTATCCCCAATCCCCCATTCCCTAGTCCCATTTTCTGTAAACAACACTCTGTAGACCCGACCTCCCCCTATTTCCCCCATTAAATGTCGCATCCAGGTCCACCGCATCTCACGTAGACAACTATAGGACATCTTGCTAGTTATTCTTAGTCTATGTCAGTTAAGGACTCGTTTCCATTAATTCTGACTCTTCGTTGCACCAGAATGTGATTGTATGGCACCGTTAGAAAGTTTAGGACCTCCCAATACCTCCCCGCAGCTCTTCCTCATGGTACAACAACAACAACAACAACAGCGGCGGCGGCGCGGGGAGTGTGCGTCCTCACTCCGGCTTGGTTAGCCGCCATTGAACATGTGCTCCGACGGGGTTACCATGCAGGGGCTCGCTGTCAGCTCCTCGTCAAGGGCGGAGCCCGGTAACCCCCCGCACCCAATAGAAGCGGCGGACCGATGCCAACTGGGGCGGAGCTAACGAGCCGAGGGCGTGTCACTCCCTGCTGATGCATGCGCAGGAAGAGGGAGGTGACGTCAGATGCGCCCTCAGCTTGGAGAGAGAAGACGCCACCTCCGAGCGCTGAAATACCTCCCCGCATCTCTGGACCGGACCGAGCTGTATCCTGTCCCTGAGCCAAGGTGCACCTTGTGCTATCGACTGCCTGTCCTTCCCTGCCATCAATCCCCGTGTAAGTCAGTCTTGTCCCGTTTGTCTGTGGTCTGTCGGGGATAGATAAGACTGTGTCTAAGTGCCCATCTTTTCTGTGCTTTACCTCTTACCGTGAAATCTACCCGTTTCTGCATCACCAATTATATCCTCCTCCGGAGGTCTTGAGAACTGTACCCCTTGTGTCGTTGCATTTATCCCAGCCGTTGTGTCCTTTCCTTCATTGATTTAGCGTAGCGCGATTCGGCCAACGTTCGAGTGGAATCGGGCGGGATAGGGTTCTAATCGGGGAGTAACTGTTCGGACGCGGTAATACCAAACCGCTCGGTAAACTAACATCTAAAACCGCGTCTGTAACAAAAAAAAAAAAAACATATATATATATATATATATATATATAACTGTGAGAAATAGTAGAAACTCCACAGCACGTCGAAATGATGTTTGTGGAGGTTGAGGAAATGTGGCTAACATTTCGTCGTTATTAGCACGTCGTACGCTAACATCTTCATGGGAATGATACAGGCCAAGATCAATGCACACACAACCTCATCACGGCATCTTGGAAAAATCCTGGGTACGTTATATTGATGACATCCAGTTCATCTGGTCAAAATCCCCCCATAGTCTCACACAATTCCAAAATGAATTAAATTTGATTCATCCGACCATCAAGTTTACATTTGACAGCTCACAGTCCGAAGTTCACTTTCTAGACATCACTCACGCTTCAAAATAACAGACTCAAAACAGAACTATACACCAAACCAACAGACACTCACTCTTACCTTCTCCCTTCGTCATCTCATCCTAAACATACAAATGCAAGCAAATCATACTGTCAAGCACTCAGAGTAAGACGCATTTGCTCAACAAAAATGGCAGAAGAAACTTCTCTCTGCCAATTAGAAACACACTTCATTGCAAGAAACGATGACCCTCACTTTGTGAAAGAAGCAATAAACCGAGCAAAACGCATACCGAGAGCAGACCTTCTGACTTACAAACCCAAACCTGCAACTAACGGTGTCCCACTGGTAACCACCTACTCTCCTACCTCATCCCAATTGGCAAGTATTCTGAATAAGGCCCTTCCTCTCCTCCATCAATCAGAAACACTCGGCACCACATTTCCTCAACCTCCACTAACATCATTTCGACGTGGTCGGACACTCAGGGACCTCTTGGTAAAAGCAAAGCACCCACAGCCCCACAACAAAGAAACTAGGATCCCTGGCTTCTATAAATGCACAGCAAACAAATGTATTATTCACAAGCATTTACTAGAAGGAAACAAATTTTGTAGTTCTAGCACTGGACAAAAATTCCCCATCACCTCCGATATGAACTGCAAATCTACATGGGTCATATACGTAATCACTTGCCAAAAGTGCAACAAACAATATGTTGGAAAAACTGAGAATACACTCCACACGATTTAATAACACCCGGTCAGAAATCAATAACTTCCACACCAGTCAGGGCAAATCTCTACCTTACACGATACACTTCAATCAACCGGATCACTCTATAAATGACATTCAAATCTCTGCCATTAAATCAATCACAAATCGATCACACACCACGATTCTGAAACGTGAGTCCTTTTGGATACATAAACTTCAGACAAAAATCCCTCATGGCATAAATTTTGATGATTAAAGAATGTTCCTACATCAACCCAATCAAATCATTAACCGTAACCCATTCATTCAATTCATTCATTCATTCTACCTTTATATGTCATCTATCTATAATTCCAGTAATCTCTGTGTGTGTGTGTGTCTGTCTGTGTGTTTGTTTGTCTGTGACCGCTGTTTCTCGACAACCACGGGTCCGATATACTTGAAACTTGCCAGGTATATTGCTGGGGACCCGAGGATGTGCCTTTTCAAGGTTTCATATTAATCGGACAATTACTTACCGAGATATGTCCAAAAAACGCTTCAACCAATCAGAGAGCAGCGAGCTATCACGTGTGCCGAACCGTTAATGCAATGCAAGCGTTAATGCGTTAATGCAAGGCTTTTCGTTTTTTTCCCTCTTCTCTTTCTACTTTTCCTTGCGATTAAATTGCAAACAGCCAAAATACGTTGGCGCTAATTGAATAATTGGCCATTAACACTAAAATAATCGTAACTGCGATATGCCAACTTCCGGACAGTGCAGCCTTCCATGTTGTTGTTGTTTGCAGCAGCTGTTTGCAGCAAGGGAAGGCTTTTCTTTTTTCCCCTCTTCTCTTTCTACTTTTCCTTGCGATTAAATTGCAAAAAACCAAAATACGTTGGCGATAATTGAATAATTGGGCATTATGTTTTACAACTAATAAAAACGAATTTGCGATTCATTCGCTTTCCTGCGCGTTTGTGTACGCGATGGCGATTTCTTTACCAAACTCCGGAAGCCGTTCGCTTTGGACCAAACCATTGCATGTAAATAGAGGGGGGGGTTCTGTGGTCGTTGCGAATGGACCAAACCATTCATGTAAATAGAGGGGGGGGATTGTCACTGTACTCGCAAGCCGTTCGCCGTTCGCTTTGGCGTTGCGAATGGACCAAACCATTTCATGTAAATAGAGGGGGGGATATAATTTTAGATAGATATATAGTACGGGCATATATATAGTACGGGCATGCCCTAGTTTATATAAATATATAAATATATTATATGAATATAAATGGTATATGAATATATGCTTGTGTGTTTATGTATGTATGTATCTCTATATTTGTATATGCACGTGCACCGGAACTGTAATGCAAACGGTAACTGTAAGCTGCGCTTCACTTCCGTTGAACTTGGGGACGGTGAGTGAGCTTTGGCATGGCTCCCCATTTGTATGCATTTTCTACACATATCACACATCTTACACACATACCACTACACATACTTGACTGATATACATGCCTGTGGTGTTTGTAGACTAAGAAGAAGACCTTTGTTGGTCGAAAGCTGGTCAAATTAAAGATTGACGTCCTGAAGCTACATCCGCGTCTGATATATATATATATATATATATATATATATATATATATATATATATATACACAAAGAATTAAGTTAAGCACCCCTACACAACGAATTAAGGTAAGCACCCCCTAATATATATTCTTTGTGTATATGTATACATTGGCAT
>NC_136269.1:505587-575587 GCF_964187855.1 Myxine glutinosa
CTTCACTAGTAAATTTTAGTAAATGTTTCCCTTATAAATGATCCCCTGTAAATATCCCCATCAATTGGCTTTATTAAAGATCGCACCCTAGTTAGTCCATGTACAACACGTAGAGAACCAGAGGACCTCTCTGTAGTTTTTCATTATTATGTGTTTCAGTTAAGGATCTGTTCCCAATAGTTGAATCTGTGTTGCATTAATTAAATAAGATAGGCCCCATTCCGTCCATTTTGCTCGCTCTCTCTCCAAATTGTGTTACTTTGCTTGCCAGCAGCGTTCGCTGCATTCAAACGCCATTACGCACGCGGTCAAGCCGGAGAAGAAGGGGGCGGAGCGCCGAGACCGAGGCGTGGCCCTTTCGGCGAGCCAACCAGGGCTGAGGTGAGCTCGGTGGCGGGCGTGGTTTCGGAGGAGCACGTAGTAATCTTGGCTCGCGTTATAAAAGAGCGCGCGAAAAGCCCTTGGACGGACTTCTTTTGACGGGCTCCTTTTGAAAGAACTGCGCGGAGACGTCTCTGGCGAAAGAACTATACGGCGGCGCTCATTGCAAAGGCGTTATAAGAGAAAGTCGGAGAGGGTGCGTTTGGCAAAGCCATTCATTTATTACATACGGAGCATCCCAGTCCCCCTGCTATACGTAAGGTCCGCTCGCGGTTGAACGATACGCGTGAAGCTGCCTGCCGGGTTTTCGCCCGCGGGACCGGAGCCTGGACCCCATTGCCTGGACCATCCACCTGGACCTTCCACCCTACCAGCTACAATCCCCGTGTGAGTGCGTATGTTTGTCTGGGGTTGTAGAGTAAGACTGTATTAAGACTGCCTGTTGTTCTGCTTCTTCCTCTTCAGTGTACATTCCCTTTCGTTTCTTCTTTGGTTTTGGTTTTGCATATAATTAATAAATTACACCTGTTACTTCTTATTCTTTGGGTTTTCCTCTCATCCGGTCGCTTTAGTCCCTTCTTCCCATTGAGTACCTGTGGCACGATTCGGCCAACCGCTATAGTCGGGTTTAGTCCTTTGTTAACGGCTCGAGCCGCGGGTTGCTAAACCGCTCGGCAATCTACCATCACATCCGCGGTTCGAGCGGGGACTCATTTCCCTGCTTTGCGGAGAGATTGGTGAAGGTATTTGGGAAATCCTTGACCAATCACCCTGGCCAATCTCATCCCGCAAAGGAGCGAGATAGTTCCAGGACTCGGACGGCCAGCTTAAAAGACGAGGGGATTAAACCCCCCTCGGTAAGGGGAGTGCCGAAACCGAGATCCGTAACAATTGGTATCAGGAGTGGGATTGGACCCGAACCAAATTTTTAACATCTAAAAAATTTGGTCAAGATTTGGAGCGGCCAAAATTTTATTATAATATCCTAAATTTAAATCGTGCCATGGATGATCAAGGCGATCGGGTGCCGGTAGGGGAGAATGAGGGGTTAGAGGCGACCCAGGACCCCAGGGAGGAGATGGGGGAGATAGAGGAGGAGGTTGAGGAAGGTGCGGTAGCGGGGGTTGCAGGTGCACAAGATGGCGGCGCCTCGCACTTGGTCGCGGCAGCACAAAATGGCAGCGCCGCGGAGGCCGAGCCCGCGGTGGCAGCTGGGTCCGCTGAGCAAATCGGGTTTGACCTCAGATTATTCCTGACCCAACTGGATGCAAAAATGGATAGAATGGGTGAGCAATTGGGGAGCCAAATTGGGGGCCTAGAAGTCAACTTGGGTGGATTAGACAGTAAATTTGGGGGGCTAGAAGTCAACTTGGGGGGATTAGACAGTAAATTTGGGGGGCTAGAAGGTAAATTGGGAGGATTAGGGGCCCAATTGGAGGACGCGAGTAGCCAAATGAACGAGGGTGAAAAGCAAGATGGACACTTGGGAAAATCAAGTGAAAAGAATGAAGAACGGGTTAACGGGGTTTGAGGACAGAGTGGGTGGCCAGATAAAAGCATTGGGGAGAGACATAGACAGCAGGTCGGGCGGGAGAGGCGCATCGGTGCGCGACGAGGTGGCGTGACTCGAGGAGCGCGGGAGAAGCGAGTTGGAGCAAGGCGCAGGTAACTGGACGGGTATAGAGATCGCGACCCAGGGTATGGGAAACCCGGCGACCGCCGAGGTAGAAGAGAAAATTTTATTAGAGCCAGCGGTCGTCGAAGGAAAAGGAGATAAAGGAAAAGAATTAATTCAAATTGGCAAAGAAACCGAACAAATAGTCGAAATTGAAATTGAAAAGACGACGGAGGTAGCCCAGGAATTGAAGGGAGAGGTGGATAATGCACAAAGTCTGGATTCACATTGTGATGCTGTGCTTATTAACCAAATGGAAACTTTGCAGGTGGTGTTGGAGCGAGGAGGAAGAAGCGCCCAGGTGAGTAAGGTGATATATGGTGCTAAGAGGTTTTGCGGGAAGGTGTTTGCCGCGAAAAGAATTTTCGCGCGATTGGGATCAAGGCGTAACCCAGGCGCTCGTAAAAGGTCCGTGGTGCGCTGTGTGAGAGAAAATGGCATGTGTGTGAGAAAAAAGTGTGCATCAAAGAGTGAGTGTGTTACAAAGTATGGAAGTGAAACCGAGTGCGAGCGAGAATGCATGTCGGAGTGTATGCGTGATGCGCGTGATACGGAGAGTGAGATGGATGAGGAGCAGGTGCGAGGAGGCACACCTGAGTTGGTTGTGGCGCGTGTGCGGGAGAGCACATCGGAGCGCGTGATGGGGAGTGTTACAGAGGATGTAACCGGAGAGTGTGCGCAAGAGTTGGCGCGAGAGTGTGCGGTGATGATTGGGTGTGCAGAAGAGTGCACACCCGTGGTGAGTGTTACGGAGGACATAACGGAGGAAAAGTGTGCGAACGACGAGTGTGCGCCAAGGTGTGCGAGGAGGTGTGCGGTGGTCAGGTGTGTAACAAAGTCTGTGAGCGAAATAAGTGTGCCTGGGTGGTGTGCACGGAGAGAGGGTGCGGTGACGAAATGTGCAGAGTGTATGGAGACACCTGGATGTGTGGAGAGTGCAAAAGGGGTCGCATATGCGTGTGAGCATGCGAGTAAGGCATCGACGTTAAACGGGGCAGCGGTTAGGCCGACGTTTAGCCGACGCGAGCCCTCGGTCCGTGCCGGGCTTTGTGTATTGCGGGAGCCGGCGGGGATCGGTGTCACGTCGCTCCTGTTCGGAGCGTCGTGCACGATTCGGGCCGGGCCCCGCCCTGCACGATCGAGTCCGCGCTTTGCCGGGCAAGGCAACCAGCCCGGTTCGGGGGAAGGTAGGATGGGTCGGAATGCCGCCCCCTTGTGGTGGCGGCGTTCCACCCGGGCAAGGTTGGCCCACCGCTCAGGGGAGTGAAAGGCCCCGCGCCGGGATGGTGCTTTGAACCTTGGCCCAACCAAACCTCCTCCCCTGAATCGAATGCCGGACGGACCCAACCTGCAGGCGACCAAACCACCTGTATGCATTGCGCGGCTTTGCGAAGCCGAGCTTTGAAAATGCATTGACGCACCGAGAGGCTCGTAGTTCAATGGACGATTGATGGTAGCAGTGAAATTGATAGTGTTATTGTTTGAAATTGATATGGAATTACTAGTGATTCGAAATTGGGGATAGTGAATATGATTGGCAAATTTGATGGGCAAAAAATGATTGGCAGCAATGATTGGCAAATTTGATTGGCAAAAATTGGATGGGCAAAATTGATAATGGGAGATGCCCGATGTGGAGGGATGGCAACTCTGCCATCCCTCCCATCCGTCCAGGGCACATGAGCAAGAGTTTATGGGGTTTTGGCTGTGTAAACTAGCCCGGGAGGGTTAGGATAAAATGTTAGAGATCTAGAAATGACATAGGTAACTGTAAGGTTAAGTAGCGACATTGTACCTGTAGAGGGGACGTGGCAGATTAGTGGATTATAACGACGTGGGAGCGCTTAGTATAAGGGAAGACGGGGATGGGGGGACGGGGGGCTCGAGTTTCAGAAGGGAGTAGTCAGCTTAGATGATGCAGTGTGTGTGCAGAAAGTTATTTGTGGTAAGCATGATGATTGGCATGATTGTGCATTGAGCAGAGTATGGTGAAAGGTGGGATTGTGAGTTGTATTTAATGAATGGTCCTGGAGGAGAGATGGGTGCAAGTGCCACCAGGTGTGCAGGTGACACCAGCTGTGTGGGCACAGGTGTGCAGGTGAAGCACAGGTGTATGGAGAATGGTTGAGTGGAATAGCTAGTATGGAATAGATGGTCTGGAGTGAATGGAGTATGGAGTGAATGGAGTATGGAATCGATGGAATGGAGTATGGAATGGGTGGTGTGGAGTGAATAGTGTGGAATATGTGGAGTGGAGTGGTTGGTGCGAAAGGAGCAGATGGGGAAGATGGACCCCTTTCACGAGTACCCAGGGAGGATAGTTTAAAAGTAGGTAGAGGGTATAGGTAAATTGTGGTGGATATTGGCATCTGTGGTGCGTGTGGTAGAATGGTGTTTGGATGGGTGCATTAGTGGAGTGAATTGGCTGGGCGTGTGGCTTGTTAGTGTGTGTATGGTTAAATGGGCGCTCCGCCACGGTTAGGATGTCAGCCAGGTGAGGCCACAGGTAGGCTCTGGGAGCCAGTAGAGTGTCCAATGGGGCCGAGGATCCAGGGAAGGATCCGGGTAGCCCGGCGCCAGAGAGGGCGGTAGTCGGGTGAGAGCGCCAAAGGGCCTTCCCCAGGTAGATAGGTTAGGGAGAGGAGCTAGGCAAGCTCGGGAGGCAACTGCAGTGGCGGAGGTGTGCAGATGAGTAGACCTGCTGGTGAGCCACACGACCCAGCCCTGAAATTGTGCAAGGGCACAGGGAGTTGAATCGGGGGAGTGAGACCCCAAATTGGTGAGCACCACAGTTGGTCAATGGGAGTTCGGTTCTTAGAACCATATAGTGTAAGATGGCCAATGGTTTGGCAGGGAAAGACCCCAGGTAGAGTAAGAGTGTTAATGTCATTTAGAGTATAGTTAGGATTGAAATCTCTTTGCACCATCTGCAGCCACTCACCTGAGGTGATGATATGACTCCACACCATGTTTTTTTGTTGTTGTTGTTGCAAATGTTTTGGAATGGTGAGACACATCATGACGTGGGGGTGACATTGTACTTGTTGTTCCATCTCTTCCTCCTTAGGAGGAATTGATGAGAAATTGGGCTTGATGGCGAATTTGGATTAGAGGGATTGGTAACCAATTTGGATTAGGGGACATATGGGGAAGACGAGACAGTAGTGACGAATTTGTAAATGTGTAGATTTTGTGTAAATACGGGGTAAGGGCAATGGTAGGGTAGGTGACCGGGGGGGGGGGGGGGGGGTGACGTACGGTAGGGACGAGCTTTCTCCGCTCGCTCCCATGCGCACCTCACCTTGCATTGCCTTGTTTTGATGTGTACCCTTGTGACCTTGCCCCGATGCTTGCTGTGTCTTTCCTTCCCCACTCACGGCTTGTTTATTTTGGGTCCGGGGGGGGGGGGGGGAGGGGTAGTGCGCAGGTAGCCGCACTTGTGTGCCCGAGCCGCCGCTGCACAGCCTGCCTGGAACGGTACACCACCTTATGGACCACACGACTTGTGACCGAGCACCACTTTATGGACCACACTTTTTTGTGGCCAAGCACCACACTGATGGACCCCACGTGTTGGGGCCTGGCCCCTCTGCTGGGACCGGCCATGATGGCCAGAGAAGAGTTGCTTGTGGACCACGGTGAGGTGGCCCCCTTTGCCATACAGGTGGACCACCCTTAGTTGGCCCCTGTTGGCCATAAATAAAAAGTGGATGCGTTGTGTGCCTTTTTATTATTTCAAATAGGCCGCAAGCAAAGAACAAGACAACATCAGGAAGCATCGGCCAGCAGAGCAGGAGCTGACAAGAACCAGGTCATCAGTTTGTTTTGTTGAAATGTGTGAAATGAGCACTGGATGGTGCTTTGTGTGTTTTTGGTGCTTTGGTGCTGATTGGTGCTTTGGTGATTTGTAATGCTCTTGTGCTCGGGGGTGCACTGCAATATCAATTGTGCATCCCCGGGCATGTGAGTATGGTGTATTGGTGCAGTGCAGTGAATGCTCCTTCCTCTTGCAAAATATATTTTTGTCTCCCAAAATGACAGGTCCTGGGTTCGAATTGTAAATACCAATAGTGTTTTGTAAATAATGCTCCCCACCGTATATGTATAGTTTGAAGACCATTCCGCAATTCGGTTATTCTGTGGGCGTGAGTCTGTTAGGTAGGATGCAACGTAGCAGGCGGGATATACTTAGTTGTTTTAAAACTGTCGCACTCAAGGGTAAGGTTAATAGTAGAAGGCTACTACATCTGAGTGTCACATTAAGTAAAGTTATTTCGGGCCGGGACGGCCCTAGAGGAAAGACGGGTGCTGTGTTACGGTTTTTATAACCTTCACTAGTAAATTTTAGTAAATGTTTCCCTTATAAATGATCCCCTGTAAATATCCCCATCAATTGGCTTTATTAAAGATCGCACCCGAGTTAGTCCATGTACAACACGTAGAGACCCATAGGACCTCTCTGTAGTTTTTCATTATTATGTGTTTCAGTTAAGGATCTGTTCCCAATAGTTGAATCTGCGTTGCATTAATTAAATAAGATAGGCCCCATTCCGTCCATTTTGCTCGCTCTCTCTCCAAATTGTGTTA
Organism: Myxine glutinosa; assembly: GCF_964187855.1. Lineage (NCBI taxonomy): Eukaryota > Metazoa > Chordata > Myxini > Myxiniformes > Myxinidae > Myxine > Myxine glutinosa. The sequence goes on from NC_136269.1 coordinate 512,231, forward strand.
CTTTGCTTGCCAGCAGCGTTCGCTGCATTCAAACGCCATTACGCACGCGGTCAAGCCGGAGAAGAAGGGGGCGGAGCGCCGAGACCGAGGCGTGGCCCTTTCGGCGAGCCAACCAGGGCTGAGGGGAGCTCGGTGGCGGGCATGGTTTCGGAGGAGTGCATAGTAATCTTGGCTCGCGTTATAAAAGAGCGCGCGAAAAGCCCTTGGACGGACTTCTTTCGACGGGCTCCTTTTGAAAGAACTGCGCGGAGACGTCTCTGGCGAAAGAACTATACGGCGGCGCTCTTGAACAGGACTCGCGTGCACACGGCCGTGGCGAAAGAACTATACGGCGGCGCTCATTGCAAAGGCGTTATAAGAGAACCTTGGAGAGGGTGCGTTTGGCAAAGCCATTCATTTATTACATACGGAGCATCCCAGTCCCCCCGCTATACGTAAGGTCCGCTCGCGGTTGAACGATACGCGTGAAGCTGCCTGCCGGGTTTTCGCCCGCGGGACCGGAGCCTGGACCCCATTGCCTGGACCTTCCACCCTACCAGCTACAATCCCCGTGTGAGTGCGTATGTTTGTCTGGGATCGTAGAGTAAGACTGTATTGACTGCCCTGTGTTCTGCTTCTTCCTCTTCACTGTACAATCCCTTTCGTTTCTTCTTTGGTTTTGGTTTTGTATATAATTAATAAATTACACCTGTTACTTCTTATTCTTTGGGTTTTCCTCTCATCCGGTCGCTTTAGTCCCTTCTTCCCATTGAGTACCTGTGGCACGATTCGGCCAACCACTGTAGTCGGGTTTAGTCCTTTGTTAACGGCTCGAGCTGCGGGTTGCTAAACCGCTCGGCAATCGACCATTACATCCGCGGTTCGAGCGGGGACTCATTTCCCTGCTTTGCAGAGAGATTGGTGAAGGTATTTGGGAAATCCTTGACCAATCACCCTGGCCAATCTCATCCCTCAAAGGAGCGAGATAGTTCCAGGACTCGGACGGCCAGCTTAAAAGACGAGGGGTTTAAACCCCCCTCGGTAAGGGGAGTGCCGAAACCGAGATCCGTAAGAATATGTTTGTATGTATAGTCATGCTATTACCATATCCCCATGATGGAGTTGTGTGTGTGTATATATATATATAATATATATGTATGTATACAGGTATGACTTTGCGGAGAGAGCTGGAAGACATTGCTAGTTGCAAGTCGACGAGGGTACTTAACTAGTTTCTCAGGTTATCTAATTAACATTACTTAACGTACTGCAGAACAAAAATGTTCATAATTGGTCCTCATGTGCTAACAAGCACAGGTGTGTGCGTATTGCGTGTTCACAGCGGATCCCACTAATTCCCTACTAATGGCACACAAAAAAGCCTCATCCTGGCACAAGGTTTTAGTGCTGATGTCTTAACATTCCCCATCTGGCAAATGAGATAAGGGATTCCTTATTCCACGGTGCCAATGCCAAAGGACATCTGTCTCATGTTGATAATTAATGGCTTTTTACAGAGGGCGTGCTTGGGTCAAGGTCCTGCGTATGTACACAAAGGTCATGTTAAGGTGACGCGTGGTGTTGTCTTACTCCCACTCGTTACTCAGCTTGCACAGCGGTATCGCATCTTCTCCATCCGCTGCCATTTCCGACAAACTCAGCCGGTCTGAAAGCATTAGAACGGCGGCTTTCTCTGGGATGATGGAAAGTCGCGTTATCGTGGTGTTAGTGCCTTGCCCAGGAGTTAATGCTGGCACCGGTCCACGGCGCTCTAGCAACCGGCTGCCTCAGCTGGCCAATTTGGATGCGCAGTCGTGACGCTGGCAAAGCCGGGACGTGTGGAGGGGTGGGTAATGGGGCCACGTCCAGCAGGGCACCGATGTGCACAGCAGCAGGGAAATGTGCGGCAGCTGCACGAGGTTCAACCGGTTTGCCACGCAACGTACACATGCTCATAATTATATATATATATATATTATATATGGTGTACAATGTCTGTGCAACATGTAATCTTTCCGATATCTTAGACCGAAGGACTCGTTGTGCAAATCCGTTCATCTTTTCTGTTCAAGATGCATCTTAAAATGGCCGATTGCCCTCTCCGTATCGATAAGCAGACAACAACGAGCGTTTTGGACAATATACATCACAAATGACAGCAGTATTGGACTCTGTGTCACATAATATCAAAATGCACCCATGAATGGTAATTCCAAGCTTTGTGGAAGCAGGTGCCCCCTCAGAGGCATGTGGAGAGGGAGCAGTGGAGCATAAATGAGATGCAACGTCAATAACCTGCACAAAGCTTTAAAAGATGAAGACACTTCAAAAAAAAAGAACTTGCATCTTTCATTCCTTTGTGCAAAGCTTCCTGTGAATACCTTAACAACTTACCTGCAAGAAACTCACCAACAGAGCTCTTTGTTTCTTATCTGTCGTCCCTTTGCAAATCGTCACATTTGCATCAAAACGATGCCAGCACGTCAGTGTGGGTGCAATTTGCCGCTGCAGGGTGAGCAGTGGATGCAGACAATGCACGAAGGCACTTAAACAGGAATCCCATTGGTTAGAGCTTGGCAAGCACTCCAACTCCAAGGACATCAATTAGCATTACCCACAATGCACGCTGGCTGGTAATAAACCAGTTCGCAACGCGACTCAATCGATGAAGGCATAGGTGTCCAGGAAAGAAAAGGTGATCATGTCCGCATAAACTTTTCAGGTTCATGCTGGTGAGCAGAGAGGTTGGCAGGTGAGGAAATAAAAGCAGCTCGGTGCCAGCTTTTTGTGTCATGCAAGTGCATATGTGGCAAGCACGTTTAGCGCTCATTACACAAGGACACGAGAGACAGCTTGGGACACGAGAGACAGCATGGGGCACGAAAGACAGCATGGGGAACGAGAGACAGCTTGGGGCACGAGAGACAGCTTGGGGCACGAGAGACAGCACGGGGCACGAGAGACAGCATGGGGCACGAAAGACAGCATGGGGAACGAGAGACAGCTTGGGGCACGAGAGACAGCTTGGGGCACGAGAGACAGCACGGGGCACGAGAGACAGCTTGGGGCACGAGAGACAGCTTGGGACACGAGAGACAGCATGGGGCACGAAAGACAGCATGGGGGAACGAGAGACAGCTTGGGGCACGAGAGACAGCTTGGGGCACGAGAGACAGCTTGGGGCACGAGAGACAGCACGGGGCAGGAGAGACAGCTTGGGGCATGAGACACAGCTTGGGGCACGAGAGACAGCATGGGGCACGAGAGACAGCATAGGGAACGAGAGACAGCTTGGGGCACGAGAGACAGCTTGGGGCACGAGAGACAGCACGGGGCACGAGAGACAGCATGGGGCACGAAAGACAGCATGGGGAACGAGACAGCTTGGGGCACGAGAGACAGCTTGGGGCACGAGAGACAGCACGGGGCACGAGAGACAGCACGGGGCACGAGAGACAGCTTGGGACACGAGAGACAGCGTGGGGCACGAAAGACAGCATGGGGGAACGAGAGACAGCTTGGGGCACGAGAGACAGCTTGGGGCACGAGAGACAGCTTGGGCATGAGAGACAGCACGGGGCACGAGACACAGCTTGGGGCACGAGAGACAGCATGGGGCACGAGAGACAGCATGGGGCACGAGAGACAGCTTGGGGCACGGGAGACAGCATGGGGCACGGGAGACAGCATGGGGCACGAGAGACAGCTTGGGGCACGAGAAACAGCATGGGGCACGGGAGACAGCATCGGGCACGAGAGACAGCTTGTGGCACGAGAGACAGCTTGGGGGCACGAGAGACAGCATGGGGCACGAGAGACAGCATGGGGCACGAGAGACAGCATGGGGCACGGGAGACAGCATGGGACACGAGAGACAGCTTGCGACACGAGAGACAGCTTGGGGCACGAGACACAGCTTGGGGCACGAGAGACAGCTTGGGGCACGAGAGACAGCTTGGGGCACGAGAGACAGCTTGGGGCACGAGAGACAGCTCGGGGCACGAGAGACAGCATGGGGCACGGGAGACAGCATGGGGCACGAGAGACAGCATGGGGCACGTGAGACAACATGGGGCACGAGAGACAACATGGGGCACGAGAGACAGCTTGGGGCACGAGAGACAGCATGGGACACGGGAGACAGCATGGGGCACGAGAGACAGCTTGGGGCACGAGAGACAGCATGGGGCACGAGAGACAGCATGGGGCACGAGAGACAGCATGGGGCACGGGAGACAGCATGGGGCACGAGAGACAGCTTGCGACACGAGAGACAGCTTGGGGCACGAGCGACAGCTTGGGGCACGACAGACAGCTTGGGGCACGAGAGACAGCTTGGGGCACGAGAGACAGCATGGGGCACGAGAGACAGCTTGGGGCATGAGTGACAGCTTGGGGCACGACAGACAGCTTGGGGCACGAGAGACAGCTTGGGACATGAGAGACAGCATGGGGGCACGAGAGACAGCATGGGGAACGAGAGACAGCTTGGGGCACGAGAGACAGCTTGGGGCACGAGAGACAGCACGGGGCACGAGAGACAGCATGGGGAACGAGACAGCTTGGGGCACGAGAGACAGCTTGGGGCACGAGAGACAGCACGGGGCACGAGAGACAGCTTGGGGCACGAGAGACAGCTTGGGACACGAGAGACAGCATGGGGCACGAAAGACAGCATGGGGGAACGAGAGACAGCTTGGGGCACGAGAGACAGCTTGGGGCACGAGAGACAGCTTAGGGCACGAGAGACAGCATGGGGCACGAGAGACAGCATGGGGCACGGGAGACAGCATGGGGCACGGGAGACAGCATAGGACACAAGAGACAGCATGGGGCACGAGAGCCAGCATGGAGCACGAGAGAAAGCATGGGGCACGGGAGACAGCATGGGGCACGGGAGACAGCATAGGACACAAGAGACAGCATGGGGCACGAGAGAAAGCTAAGACTCACATATGTTAATGGCAAAACAGAGAAATAATAGTTACTCTGACACATCGTGTATTCATTCTCCTTCTCTCAGAGTGAAAGTAGTGGTGGGAGTTCGGTGGTGAGACAATTTTCAAGTGGTGAAGCCACTTCAATATTTACCTCCGCCTTCAAAGGTGGATGGAGGTTATGTTTTCACCATGTCTGTCTGTTTGTCTGTCTGTCTGTTTGTGAACAAGATATCTCAAAAAGTTGTGGACGGATTTGGACGAAACTTGGTGGACCGACCGGTTGGGTGTCTGACAAGGATGATTCGATTCGATTTTGGTGAAGATCTGAATATGGATTCTGATATGAGAATTATTTATATTTTAAGTGATTCTTCACCATTGGGAGCTAGGGCCAAAAACGACACATAGCAGGATATATCAAAAAGTTGTGGACGGATGATTTTGATTAAATGTCTGTATTGTGATTTTCTAGTCTACTCTGGGATACGAAACGTAAACTGTTCACCTGGTGGAGGAATGGACGGATGGATGGATGCTCTCTACTGAGTGCCGTTCTAGTTGGCTATGTTCTTCTGTCCGTCAAAATGAAGCAGAAGAAAATTTTCTATCCCTCCGTGTTTAATTCTAAAGTGTAATTCCAGAGGGTCTGAAAGGGTAATTCAAAAGGGTAATTCTAATGCGTTCCAAAGGGTAATTCTAATTGGTTCTTGAGGGTAATTCTAATGGGCTCTAAAGGGTAATTCTAATTGGTTCTTGAGGGTAATTCTAATGGGTTCTAAAGGGTAATTCTAAAGGGGTTCAAAAGGATAATTACAAAGGGTAATTCTAAAGGGTTCTCAAGGGTAATTATAAAGGGTTCTAAAGAGTAGTTCTAATTGTTTCCATAGGGTAATTATAATGGTTTCTAAAGGCTAATGCTTTCTAAAGGGTAATTCTAAAGTGTAATTCTAAAGTGTAATTCTAAAGTGTAAATCTAAAGTGTAATTCTAAAGGGTAATTCTAAAGGGTAATTCTAATGGGTTCTAAAGGGTAATTCTAATGGGTAATTCTAAAGGGTTCTAAAGTGTAATTCTAAAGTGTAATTCTAAAGGGTAATTCTAATGGGTTCTAAAGGGTAATTCTAATGGGTTCTAAAGGGTAATTCTAATGGGTTCTAAAGGGTAATTCTAATGGTTTCTCATGGGTAATTCCAAGGGGTAATTCCAAAGGGTAATTCTAAAGGGTAATTCCAAGGGGTCATTTTAAAGTGTAATTCTAAAGGGTTCTTCCAAAGGGTTCTAAAGGGTAATTCAAAAGGGTTCTAAAGGGTAATTCAAAAGGGTTCTAAAGGGTTATTTAAAAGGGTTCTAAAGGGTAATTATAAGGGGTTCTAAAGGGTAATTTGAACGGATTATAAAGGGTAATTCGAAATCGTTTTGTTCATTTCTCGGCTTTTCCTATTTCTTTTTATTTTTGTACACAAGATTGAGGCCCATGAAAGAGCAAACATTAATCACACAAAAAACCAAACAGACACTTAAAACAAAAAATAAGGGGAGCGGTAGACAAGATGGGGAGAGATGGGGAAGCACCAAAACACAACATTTGAGCAGGGACATCGGGAGATCTGTGGGAGGGAGAGGGCTTGGGGGAGGAGGCGTGGGGGGTGAAGTATTAAACACAAGGACACTGCAAGGACATCAAGGAAAGAAGTTGGTATTTCAAAAAAGAGTATCTGGGGTGAATTAGCGGGGGTAGAAAAGATCAAGGTTATGGAAGGGGGAAGATAAGAGATGGTGGTGAACAGCTGTTTTAAAGACCTGGAGGAAGGAATGGGATTGAAGAGAATGAGGGAGTTTGTTCCAGAGGCGGGAGAAAAGAGGAATGAAGGAGTGAAGGTGAGCAGAGAGTCTTGATTTTGGCAGTTTAACCACAAGAGGGTTGCAGGCAGATCTTGTGGACCTGTAGGAATACTTTGGGGACAGAGCCCAGAGAGAGCTGAGGGAGAAAGGCCGGAGAGGAGTCGGTAGAAGACAGAAAGACCACCAACCTGCCTGAGTGAGTGAAAGGCCCTCGGAGTTAGCTTCATCGCAGGAGATTCCAATAATTCTGAAAGCTTTGGTTTCAACAGCGTGAAGCTGAGCTAGGTGTGAGGCAGGAGCACCGGCCTAGAGGGGGGAACAGTATTCCATTGAGCTGCGGATGAAAGCCTTTTATGTGGTGAGGAGCTCAGGTGTGCCAAGGAAGGATTTCGCACGATGAAGGATGCCCAGTCGGCGACTGGCTTTGGAGGCCAGATTGGAAATGTGGTTTTCCCAGGAAAGTTCATGGCAGATAGTGAGACCCAACAGCTTGAGTGACAGAACTTCTTGGAGAGGATTGCTCAGAAAGTAGATGGGAGGGTTGTCCAGTCGGTCTTTTCGGAGAGACATAGTAAGTGTGAGATTTGTCAGGATTGAAAGACATGTTCCACTTGTTTGACCAGTCTGTGATTTTGTCCAGGTCTGCAGAGAGTGAGGAGGCTGCAGAGTGCAGACTGCCGATCTGAGGGATGAGGAATGGAGCGGCAGAGAGTGGAGTCATCATCAAAGAGATAGAGAGGATTTTCAATAGAGTCAGAGAGATCATTGATGAAGACCAGAAAAAGCACAGGGCCCAGAACACTGCCTTGGGGAACTCCAGCCTCAACAGGAAGGGGAGATGAGAGAACCCATTCAGGGCCACACGTTGACTACGACTAGAGAGGAAGTCCGCAAGCCATGCGTGGAGATTTCCATGGATACCATAGGAGGAGAGTTTAGTGAGCAGAGCGGGGTGCCAGACCGTATCGAAAGCACGTGATATGACAAGGGAGACAGCTCTAATTTCCTGTTTGGCATTGAGGACCTCCATCCATTGTTGAGACAGCAGAAGCAGCATGTCCAGAGTCAAGTGACCTGGTCTGAATCCAAATTGATGATCAGAGATCAAGCCATTGGAGAAGAGGAAAGATTTGATATTTGAAGCAATGATGGATTCCATGACTTTGCTGATAATTGGGAGAAGGCCGATTGGTCTGTATTTGCAAGGATCTGTTTTTGCACCTTTTTAATGTAAAGCGGTGATGTTGGCTGATTTTCAAGCTGATGGCAGATGACCTTGAGCAAAAGAGAGGGTGAAGAGAACAGAGATAGGGAGTGAAAGAGAGGCAGAGCAGGATTTTAGGACCCGTGGGCTGATGCTGTCTGGTCCAGTTGCACAATCAGAGTCGAGGATTGACAGAAACCTCTCCACCTTGTCAGGAGAAAAGGTCAGGAGCAGCTGGGTACGACTGGGTACGGTCATTACAGAGAGGGATGGGTTTGGGAAACAAGTTTTTGAGGCAAACGCAGAGTTGAGGCATTCAGCTTTTTCATGTGCGGAGTCAGCTGTGTAGCCGTTTGAGGAAAGGGAGGGGATTGAGGCGGAACAAACACCAGAAACAGATTTGACCAGATGCCACCAGGATTTGGAAGAGGGAGACAGGTTTGAGAGTTTAGTCTTGAGAACGGAGAGATATTGTTTCCTGGCCCTCTGAGGGTGGACCCACACTGGTTTCGGGCTTTGTGAAAGGAAAAGAGATTGCCTTCTGTTGGATTTGCTTTTCAGGAGGCGGAGGCAAGTTGTTTCTGGGCAACTACCTCACCACAAGATTCCGTGTACCACAGGTGGGAGGAAGGGTATGACAACTGAAGACGAGATGGGATAAATCTGTGCATGAGAGAGAGCAATTTACTTTAGAAGAAATCACAGGATGAGTTGATGTCAGAGGCGGTAGAGATGGGAGACCAGTCCAGATGATTGATGGCTGCTTGAAGACCGTGCCAGTTGGCCTGAGTGAATTGCCAGACTTGTCGACACTGAGGAGGCTCCCTGAGAATGGTCGGAGAGATGTCCACTTCAACAAGCACATGATCCGATGAGCCGATTGGAGCAGAAGAAGAGCAGCAGACATTTGCAAGGAAGTTAGTCATAACCAAGTCTACAAGAGAAGATGCGCCGTTGACTGAGATTCGGGTCGGGAAATTGACAGATTGTGTCAGTCCCAATGAGTCGCAGAAGTCCTTTGCTGAGGAGCCATGGCTGGTGAGAGAGGTACCCACACCCAGCCAACTGGCATGGTGACAATTGAAATCACCACATATGAGGAAGAGGGAGTTGGGATGAGTAGATAGAAGTTGGTCCATATTATCAGACAGCGAGACGGAGTCATCACTGTTTGGAGGACGGTACAACACACATATGCACAAAAGGTGGAAGCGAAGGGGAAGCCGTAGCCAGAGGTACTCCTGTGGGTGAGGTGGAGAGAGTGCAGTGCAGGGAGGGTGAGGAAGAGAGTTTTTGATAATGATAGCAACCCCACCTCCAGGACGAGGCTCAGGTCTATCATACCGGAGGAGGGAGAAACCCGGGAGAGATTTTAAGGAATCGGAGACATCATGATGGAGGAAAGTTTCTGTTGAGCAGATCAAGTCTGGATTGTCAGAAGCAACCTGTATGGAGAGATCTGTCAAGTTTGAGTGAAGGCCCCGGATTTGAGGTCCATACCGTTAATGAAGAGGAAGGGGGAGCATCGGATACAGAGCAGGGGGTGGTGGGGGGGGGGGGTAGGGTAAGATGTGGAAGAGGAGGAAGAGGTAATGAGAGCTGTTGAAAGTGTGTCAGAGATTTCAGAATCGCCAGGAGAAAGGGAAGGATGGGCGGACAAAAGGTTTGATGGTGATTGGGTGAGGCAAAGTGAGGTGTTGTTTGAGAGGGTGGGGAGGCAGAGCGAGGAAGAAGGTTGGGGGAAATGGAGGTGAGAGTTGGAGGGGAGAAGAAGCGGGGAGGGTGCTTTGAGGAGGAGGGGTTAGAAGGGGGATTTGGAGAAAAAAGGAGGGTGGGGAGATTTGAAGGGGAGAGGTGAGGAGGGAGTTTAGGAGGGGAGGGGTGAGGGGGAAGATTATGAGGGGAGGGGAGAGTTTGGATTTTAGAAAATGTCGTACGATTCATGGGAAACGAACATTTATTGCAAAATGAGTTTATTGTGATCTTCGAGTCAGATATACATTTGAAAACGCTGGAGGGGGGATGGAGTGCAGGTGAGTTTAGGGAATGTAGTAAGGAGGAACTGTAAGGGATGGAATTATTTTTTGGAATGAACAGATTTGGTGAGCAAGTCGAAAGCACCCTTTTAAAGAAGAAGAAGAAAAAAGTGTTATAATATACGACAGAATACAGCACTTCAGGGGAAAGTTTAAACAGTTTAAAATTAAACAGTGAAAACTATCTGGTGGAATGGGGGTGAAACACGTGGTCGAAAAACGAACGAACGAATAAGAACAACGAATAAACGAATTAGCACAACAAATAAGAACAAGGAAGGAAATGTTTTTTTTTGTTTTTTTTGTTTCTCGAGTTAAGATTTTAAATAAGGAAATATGGGGTGAAAAGACCTGGAAAAACTGAGAACGAAAGTAAATGGACCACAATCGACCGCTGAGAGAAAAACAAAGCCTCAAGGTAGGAAACAAAGTACTAATCCACAAAAAACGCGGCACAAAATAACCGACAATTTTATACAGGTATGAACGATTTACACCGATAATCTTCCTTGGGACACACTGTAGGTACACCCGTAAAATAAATACAGTTTTGACAAAAATACAAATGGGAACAATTACTTAACTTCGATAGCGTGGAGAGCGTGGACTGCTTCGAAAAAAACGAAACATCGCTGGCTAAACCGGGAGCGGAAGTCGCTGGATCAGCCCAGCTGGTGCGATTTTCCTATTTATTTTGCTCGTCTTTGCCCATTTCTTTGCATTTGCCTATTTGCCACAGTGAATGGGGAACTCTTGGGAACAACATGCACCAAAGAGCTAACATTGACTGCTTCAGCTTTTCAGTAAATAAAACCCAGCAATAAAGAAAAGAACTAGAACGGCACTTGGCGGAGTGCATACTTCCGCTAGGCTAAACAGTTTATGTTTTGTACCCACAATCCAAATTTTTTTAAGGCGATTTTCCCCGCTATAGCGGGGGTTAGCCTTGCGGGCCCCATGGCAATCATGTACCCACAATCCAATGATAGGCCGAATCTGGATCCTGACCGGAACCAAAATCGAATTGGCTTGTTCTTGTCACCGAGCCAACTCATCCAACTACATTTGTCATAACCTTGACAAATTTGTCAATTGATTATTTGTCATAATCAATTGGTCCTTGTGACACAACCAACCAGTCCGGTGTCCCCCAAGTTTTGGCTGAATCCGTCCATAACCTTTTTGAAATATCCTGCTCACAGACAAACAGACAGGCAGCTATGCAGGGGTGAAAACATAACCTCCATCCACCTTCGGTGGTGGAGGTAAAAAGGAAAACATAAGCTCCCAAGCTCAACCAATGCATGGTTAGACTGCACAGAGGTAAATGCAGAGCATGGATCATCTGGAAATGAATAACAAGAACGTGCCAGGTAAAGCGACCAACACAAAAAAGACTGAATGAATGGGAGGCAGGTTAACGTTTTCCTGTTTTACAGCATCAGTGCAAGGAATGCGCGTAACATTCAAAGGCATCATTGTTTGACCTTTCATGTATGGAAACACAAGAACCACATATGCTGTGCTAGGAATTTTAGACACAAGGGTTTCCAGAATTTGCACAGAGCCTCGTTTTCAGTAACACGATAACCAGAGCAAAATTACGAGGCACCATCATTTGAATCAAGGACCATCATCGTCTATCCAATTAGAGCATGGCACAATCGGGGGGTCAGCGGTGCTCAGAGATGTCGCCCACCCTACGATTCACTGCACGGGTTCGATAACCTGACCGACACTCCCAGCTGGTGCGATAGACCCAAGTCTGCTATCGTGTCCTTGCACGATACTCGGAGAACAAAAGGACATCATAGCACAAGCTCTGCAAAAGCAAGTTCCCACGGTTCCATGGCCTGTGCAATTCCTACAGTGGGCAGATGGCCTTTGGTGGTCTAATTGTTTTGCTGAGCAAACAACAGGCAATTATATTAGATAGTTTGAATAAGGTAAAGTATACAGCATAAAATCCACAGGCACACTGCCCAGAAATAAAAGGCGATAGGCAGAGATTGAGAGAGGGAAGGGGTGGGCTGGACTGTTAAACATGAGAAAATAGGTGATGAAGAAACAAAAAGTGCAGGTACCTAGCTCGGGTTTCCAAACAAACAAGGCACTTCAATCATCCCACAAAGATCGTAAAAATGAAAGAGATGTTAACAGCCTGATGAGTGCGAGACTTCTGCAAACTCAAACCCAAAAGCACAATCAAAACTCTCAACAACGAGACAGAGATTCAATACATTTCCTGCTTGTTGGCCGTAGCCTTGTGGAGATACACTGGATAAGGTCGAGAACGATTGGTTTACTTCAACCTTTGTAATGCTCCGCACAATCAACAAATGGAATTACTCCGTTTGCATGCCAAATGTGCTTCTGTCATGACATGTGGAAAACTTCAAGTTACTTCAATTTGCATTCTTGGGATGTATGACAGAGAAATTTGGTACATTTCAGGTCATTACTTCCGCCATCGAAGGAGGACGGGGCTTATGTTTTCACCCCAGACGGTCTTTTTGATTGTCCGCTTGTTTGTTTGTGAGCAGGATATCTCAAAAAGTTGTGGATGGATTCGGACAGAATTTTGTGGATGAGTTGGGTGTGTGACAAGGAAGAATTGATTTACAATACCGGTCAAAAGTTTTAGAACACCTCAATTTTTCCAGTTTTTATTGAAATTTAAGCAATTCAAGTCCAGTGAATAACTTGAAATGGTACAAAGGTAAGCAGTAAATTGCTCGAGGTTAAAAAAAAGTTTAGATTATCAAAAACGGTAAAATAATGTAAATTGCACAGTTATATTGTTAAAAAAAAAAGGCCTTCTTCAGGGAACAAGTAATGGGTTCACAACTTACAGCTGTTTTGCAGCAATGTAAGTAAATTAAGCCTTGAAAGTTGATGCAAACAATTCCTGCAGGTGTCGCAACCTCTGATGATTACTTGATTACAAACCCCCTGTCTGTATAAAAGCAGTATTGGAACAGACTGTTATTACATCCTCTGAAGCATTATTTGGAAAATATTGCACTGCAGGAAGTAGTACATTGGAAACTGGAGGAAACTGACAGGAAGATGTCTGCAAACCCAAAGCCGCAACAGAATCAGAAGACAAGTTTCTGAGAGTCAACAGCTTGCGTGATAGGCGGCTCACAGGACAACAGCTTCAAGCACAGCTTAACACTGGTCGAAGTAAGCAAGTCTCAGTTTCAACTGTGAAGAGAAGACTTCGAGATGCAGGTTTGACAGGTCGCGTGGCAGTAAGAAAGCCATTGCTAAGATGGCAAAATAAGAAAAAGAGGCTACAAAAGGCTAGAAAAAAGAGACTAGAAAAAGAGGCTTGCCTGGGCCATGAAGCACCGCCAGTGGACTACTGAAGACTGGAAGAAGGTCTTATGGACCGATGAATCAAAATTTGAAATCTTTGGTTCATCACGCACGGTTTTTGTACGCTGTTGAGCAGGCGAAAGGATGGTTCTTCAGTGTGTGACACCAACTGTCAAACATGGAGGAGGAAGCGTGACGGTCTGGGGCTCTTTTGCTGGACCCAGAGTCGGCGACTTGCACAGAGTGACTGGCACCCTGAACCGAAGGGCTACCACAGCATTTTGCAGTGCCATGCAATACCATCTGGTATACGCCTCGTTGGTCAGGGGTTCATTCTACAGCAAGATAATGATCCTAAACACCCCTCGAGGCGATGTCAAAACTACCTTCGAGGAAAAGAACAAGACGGTAGGCTTCAAATCATGGAATGTCCAGCACAGTCTCCAGACTTAAACCCCGTCGAGCTGGTTTGAATTTTTGTTAAACAAAATTATTCTCTGATTTCTTTTTTATCTCTAATTGTTTATTTGTTCTCTGCTTAATTTCAGAGTACATTGAGACATTAAACTGCGTAAATTTGAATAAAACTGGAAAAATTGAGGTGTTCTAAAACTTTTGACCGGTGGTGTCGATTTTGGTGAAGATCTGAATTCCGATAAAAGAATAATAAAAAAATGTTTTAAGTGATTCTTCAACATTGAGAGATGGTGTGAAAAACGGCATATAGCTGAAAAAGTGTAATTCTGAGATATCTGAACCCATTAGATATCTGAAAAAGTTGTGGATGAGTTGGTTCGGTGACAAAAACAAGCCGATTAGATTTTGGTTGAGGTCCACATCCAGATCCGGTCTGTCGGTGAGATACATGACGTAGACTGTTCAGCCTGGTGGAGGTATGTGCTCTACATGGTGCCCTCGTAGTTTACGACATATGAAGAGAGTAAGTAACCCCTTTATTGACCTCCGATATTAACATGAAACCTTCCTTAAGCAAATGCAGAATTGCAATAACATTTTAACCATACTTCCTCGACTCCCAATCAAGAAGTGAAAGATTTCAACTTTGTACACCAAAGCGTTTTCACGTTATAATGCAAACAAATAGACTGATCGACAGCTAGGTAACCCAGATGACACCTGCCTTTGGAGATCTCCACCAATACCTCACCTCAAACTTTCAGTTCCAAACTTGGACAATATGGCATTTCCTTCTTTTGCAAATGCCAAATGTCCTTCTATGATTATTTTCATTCGTTTATTCACATGATGATTGTTTACATTATTCAATCAATGCAAACAACAATCAAGCACACACTCAATATCTACAAACTAGACAAATCAAGAACAGTGGAGCATTGGTTCTGTGCTCCTGGGTATACACAGCGCACATTTGTCGGGCATATAAAAACAAAAACTATATTTTGGTTATGGCAAACTTAGGATCACCAGACGTGGTGTGTTATGGGATTACAGAGTAATTTTCCTGCCTCTACAGTAAAATAAAGAAAAAAGTAAAGGAAGCATACAAAATACCAAAACTCGAGAGCAGCATGGAAATTTTACTGCAGGAACACGCTTATATTACCCCTGGTGGAAAATGAAATAAAAAATAGGACCGTTGGGTCCTGAATCTCACCTGGATCAGGAGCAACAGTCACTCAACCCCCCCCCCCGAAAACCGCCCCCCAGACCCCGATATTTTTAATGCCGTGAACAAACTTTGGTACATCTTGGGTGATGAAGATTGTGATCAAGTTTCATCAAAATCACGTGTTTGGTTCCAGCGCTATTTACTGGTGTTTACAGACTCACTCACTCATTCACTCACCCACTCACTCACTCACCCACTCACTCACTCACGCACTCACCCACTCACTCACCCATCCACTCACTCACCCACTCACTCATCCACTCACTCACTCACCCACTCACTCTCACTCACTCACGCACTCACTGACCCACTCACTCATCCACTCACTCACCCACTCACTCACCCACTCACTCACTCACCCACCCACTCACTCACTCTCACTCACGCACTCACCCACTCACTCACTTACTGACCCACTCACTGACCCACTCACTCATCCACTCACTCACCCACTCACTCACCCACTCACTCTCACTCACGCACTCACTCACCCACTCACTCTCACTCACGCACTCACTCACCCACTCACTCACCCACTCACTCACCCACTCACTCACCCATCCATCCACTCACTCACTCACTGACCCACTCACTCATCCACTCACTCACCCACTCACTCACCCAATCACTGCTCGATCGCATAAGCTCACCAGCCTAAAGTCCAGTTGAGCTAATATTAAAAGCCAAAGGCATCATTCGCACTCATCGGACGTATCAGTGATGTTTGTGAGGAGGTATGCATCTATGGACGAAACCTCTTTATAATAAGCAAATGGTACTTGTATTTGGTGCTGAGAAGGATACGCATTCTGGTACAGAGGGTTGCACCGCTTCAAGGCCCGGCTGGCATTGATTGCAGTAGATCTCACAAGTGTGGACACCAGCTTCGTTCCTATGATGGCTCCGTCGAACAGGGGTCCAAGCAGAGGTACCTGCAATGTGGAGAGAGTATACAGGTGTGTATTACTTGGTGACGATTCCGACTCTGTTGAATGTTTGCACGATATCCGTCGATGTTGGTGAATTGTTATCCAGTTAGCGGGTGAACTTTTGCTCTAATTCTGCTGAAAATACATCACCGGTAATAATTGCCAGATATTTTTGATAATCTATATGTCACACAGATGTGCTTCAGCTCAGGTAGCCCTGAGCGCAGAAGGAGACAAATCACAAGATGTGCGTCACTGTCACATGTGGAGCAGATCAGGTGATCCTGCAGATAGATTGTCCCCTTCAGGGTGGCCGTTAGTGGACCGGATAACTTTTTAACCATAATTTGATAACGATATCAGTAATAATCCCAAAACTACATGGGCTTACAATTAAAGTCCTTAACACTGAAGGCTTCAGCTTCATCTGAGCCCATAAGGCAGTCTTTCACATGAAACTACATACACAAAATGTAACCAATATCAACATTATTTACAGTACAAAACCGACACTTACCCCTGACCGCTGGATAACCTGAACACGAAAGAGGTGTAAATGAATAGGGTAGATCACAATGAGGACGTCTCCAAACTCTGTCGGGATAATGCCACGGCGATAATCCCGGCTGTGCTCCGACCACACGACGTGTACCTCATCGTTTCCTAAATGTCGAAGCTGGGGCAAAAAATGAACGGGAAAAACAATTACAACAGGTGCACAGTGACGGTGTCAGAGGAGGAAGGAGCGGAGTGCTGAAGATGAGACAAGTTGAGATGGGCAGTAACACGCATGAATGAAGCAGATGGAGCGTGTGAAAGGTCATTTCAAACAATTGATGGATCAACGGTAGAGGAAGAAGAAGACCATTTGATTAAAAAAAAAAGTAAGAATCAAATAAATAAAAGCGAACACCTTTTTTGTCAGGGCGTCAGCCTCTTGGCATGGCATGCGTGTGGCCACATGAAACATGACTTCGAGTGAAGAGGAAGCAAAGTATGGGGATGTGGAGCCATTGCTTCCATTGTGCTGCAGACCCCCCATGAAACCCTGATGGGAACTCAAATCTACCTACGGTTTGGGATTAAAATAGAAAGCATGAGCACTCTCGGATATGCACAGCAGGTAAGAAACAGGTTGCTTACTAACAACATAAGCAGAGTAGGATGTACCATACATAAAATGTACCATACATACAATGTACCATCCATACAATGTACAATACATACAATGTACCATATATAAAATGTACCACACATAAAATGTACCAAACATACAATGTACCATACATAAATTGTACCATACATACAATGTACCATCCATACAATGTACCATACATACAATGTACCATACATACAATGTACCATCCATACAATGTACCATATATAAAATGTACCATACATAAAATGTACCATACATACAATGTACCATCCATACAATGTACCATATATAAAATGTACCATACATAAAATGTACCATACATACAATGTACCATACATAAATTGTACCATACATAAAATGTACCATACATACAATGTACCATACATACAATGTACCATACATACAATGTACCATACATAAAATGTACCATAAATAAAATGTACCATACATACAATGTACAATACATACAATGTACCATAGATAAAATGTATCATACATACAATGTACCACACATACAATGTACCATACATACAATGTACCATACATAAAATGTACCATGCATAAAATGTACCATACATACAATGTACCATCCATACAATGTACCATACATACAATGTACCATACATACAATGTACCATACATACAATGTACCATACATAAATTGTACCATACATAAAATGTACCATACATACAATGTAACATACATACAATGTACCATACATACAATGTACCATACATAAAATGTACCATACATAAAATGTACCATACATACAATGTACCATCCATACAATGTACCATACATACAATGTACCATACATACAATGTACCATACATACAATGTACCATACATACAATGTACCATACATAAATTGTACCATACATAAAATGTACCATACATACAATGTAACATACATACAATGTACCATACATACAATGTACCATACATAAAATGTACCATAAATAAAATGTACCATACATACAATGTACAATACATACAATGTACTGTTACAGACGCGGTTGTGGATGTTGGTTTACCGAGCGGTTTGGTATGACCGCGTCTGCACGTTTACCCGATTATACTCGAACGTTGGCCGAGTCGCGCTACGCTAAATCAATTGAGGAAAAGGACACAACGGCTGGGTTAAAATGACACGACACCAAGGGTTCAGTTCTCAAGACCTCCGGAGGAGGTTATAATATTGCGGAAGGTCAGATTACAGGGAGGAGAGAGACAGCATAGTAAGGTAGGCACTTAATTACGGTCTTATAGTAGCCCCGACAGACGACAGATAAACAGGACAAAACTGACTCACACGGGGATTGATGGCAAGGAAAGCGGGTAGTCGATGGCTCAAGGTGCACCTTGGCTCAGGGACAGAATCGACCAGGTCCGGTCCAGTAGATGCGGGGAGGGCGCTCAGCGCTCGGAGGTCGCGACTTGTCTCTTCTTCAAGCTCGGGGCGCATCTGATGTCACGTCCGGTCAGTCGCTGCGTATATCCGGCGGGGAGTGACACGCCCTCGGCTAGTTAGCTCCGCCCCAGATGGAATCGGTCCGCCCTTCTTATTGGGTGCAGGGGGGTTACCGGGCTCCGCCCTTGACGAGGAGCTGACAGTGAGCCCCTTCGTGGTAACCCCGTCGGAGCGCATGGTCAATGGCGGCTAACCAAGCCGGTGTGAGGACGCACACTCCCCGCACGCCGTTGTTGTAGTTGTTGTTGTTGTTGTTGTTGTTTCATGGGGAAGATGGGAGGAGGTATGGGGAGGTCCTAAACTCACTACTGGTGCCATACGATCACATTCTGGTGCAACGAAGAGTCAGAATTAATGGAAACGAGTCCTTAACTGACGTAGACTAAGAATAACTAGCAAGATGTCCTATAGTTGTCTACGTGAGATGCGGTGAACCTGGGCACGACATTCAATGGGGGAAAAAGGGGAAGGTCGGTTCTACAGAGTGTTATTTACAGGCAATGGGACTAGGGAATGGGGGATTGGGGATAGTTGGGGAGTATTGGGGAAATAAGGGAATATTTACAAGCGGATATGGAGGCCAAATGCCATATCCGCAACATTGCACCCTTCTCTACCCTCGGGGCGTCCCGACCCGATAAATTTTTACCTATTTTAGTGTGGCACTCAGATGTAGTTCCCTCTACTATTAACTCTACCCTGAGTGCGACAGTTTTACGGATATTCACAAATGAGTAAATATGTCCCCCTGCGACGTTGCACCCTTCTCCTCACAGAAACACACCCACAGGATAACCGAATTGCGGAAAGAATTCGCAAACTAAACATACAGCCGGTAGGGAGCATTATTTACACAAGACTACGCTGATATTTACACTACGATCCAGGACCTGTTTTTGGAGGAACACATGCAGATGTTATGCATAGAGAGAGCACGCATGCCAGCATCGATACACCAACCCACGAGTGCTCTGTGGCCTTACGGCCTTTAATAATGTGCAGAGCACCCCATCCAAGCACCAAAAGCACCACCCCATCATGTACAGTCAGCACCATCCGATGCACCAATAAAGTGTCTATAAATCACGGTGTGGTGTCGCAGCCGGCCGATGGTCTGCCGCTGGTCTTGCCTTCGTGTGGTGCACTTGGCCTTCTTACTGCTTTCAAAAATAAAGAAAGGCGCCAACCGCGTCCATTTCTTTATTGTGGCCGTCAGGGGGCCAACTATAAGTGGTTCACCTGTATGGCATAGGTGCCACGTTGACCCATAGGTCCATCCACGGGTGGTGCTTGGCCGCAAAAGAACTGCGGTCCATTGTGGGTGGCCACCAAAATTGCGGTCCATATGGTGTATCGATCCAGGCAGCAAGCAGCGAAAGTGCAGGCCCACAACTGCGGAGCCAGCACCTCTCTCTCCTCTCTCTCTGCCCCAAAGCCAGATCCTCGGAGGTGGGAGACAAAAGAAGCAGACAAGTGAGTAAGGTGGTAAGGGCGCAAAAGTGCACGCAATGCAAGGTAATGCACACTGGGGGCACATGGGAACCAGGTGAGACAGGTACGTTCCTACCGTACGCCCCCCCCCCCCACCAGGTAACCTACATGGCCCCTCCCTTACCCCTTACTGTATCCACAAAACACAACACTACCCATAAACATCTATTTTACAAATCAACAAACGTCCCTACTGTCTGTCTTCCCCGTTCCTCCCATAAACCAAATTCGTCTTCTCTCCCTCCTAACCAATCAAATTTGCCATTTTCAACTCCCATCAAAATTTGCCATCTCCAACTCAACATCATAATTTGTCATCACCAATTCATCATCAGTCCCTCCTAAGGAGGGAGAGATGGAATCACCCCAATGTCTCATCCACGTCGTGATGCGTCTCACAAATCCTCACCGCAATTCTCATTTCCTGCACACAGAACAAAGAAAACACAGGTGTGGAGTCATCATCATCACCACAGGTAAGTGGCTGCGTATGGTGCGACAGGTTCATCAATCCTAACTATTTCTTAAATGACTTTAACAACTTTACATTACCCGGGGTCTTTCTCCTGCCAAACCATTGGCCCTCTTACACTATGGGTTCTAAAAACCAATTCCCATTGAGCAAACTGTGGTGCTTTTCAATTTGGGGTCTCACTCCCCCGATTCATCTCCCGGTGCCCTCGCACAATTTCTGGGCTGTGGCGTGTACCTCTCCCAGCGGGTCTACCCACCTGCACACCTCCACCACTGCAGTTGCCTCCGAGCTTACCTGCTCCTTACCCTAACCTAACTACCTGGGGAAGGCCCTCTGGCGCTCTCCCCACTCGGTGCCCTCTCTGGCACTGGGCTACCCGGGTCCGTCCTCCGGATCCTCGGGCCCCACTGACACTAACGGCTCCCAGAGCCCACCTGCGGCCTCACCTGGCCGACATCCTCACAGTGGTGGAGTGCCCAACCAACTACACACACTAACAGGCTACACGCCCAGCCATTTCCACAACACTAATGCACCCATCCACAAAACCATTCTGCAACCGCACGACAAATGCCAATATCCAACCACAATTTACCTATACCCTCTACCTAACACTTACACTACCCGCCCCGGGTACTCGTGAAAGGGGTCCACTCTTCCCCCATCCACACCTTCGCACCATGCACACCACTCCGTACCACTTACTCCAACTCTCTCCACACACCTGTACTTGCACACCTGTGCTCTCACACCTGGTGCCACCTGCACCCTTCTCTCCCCAAGCGCATTCGCGCTGATCCACAACACTCACTACTCATACACTGCTCCACACACCTGTCCAGTTGCACACCTGTGCAATCACACCTGTTCAATTCTCACACACACGGCATCATCTCAGCTAACTACTCCCTTCTGAAACTTGCGCTTCCCAGTCGTCCCTTTAAACTATTGCGCTCCCACGTCATTATCATCCACACTAATCTACCTGCGTCCCCACTACAGGTATCAGTCACTAACTAAACTTAACATCACCTAATGTCATCTTCGCTAGATCCCTACCATATAACCTAACCCACCCGGGCTAGTTTTCACTGCCATACACCCCATAAGCTATAGCGCATTTGCCCCACTATGGGAAGGGTGGCAAGGATGCCACCCTTACCCACCGGGCCCATCGCTCCTCAATCCCCCAGTCCTCTGGCACTAATAAGCCCCCCTTGTTCAGAGGTACTGGGTCCCGCCTCGGCATCTAAAGCCGAGGCAATCCACGGGGGCGCCTGCTCGCCGGTGTAAGGTCTTATCCGGTCGGCGTGGACGATCCGAGGGAGGGCTCGTGGCCCCATTTTGATCTTAATGACCACGTCACAGATTTGCGACAGGACGACTCCTGGGCCTTGCCAGGGGGAGGTGAGTTTTGGGCACCTTCCCTTCCGTCTCCGGGGATTAAAGAACCAAATATTCATCCCCGGAGCGTATTGACTCCCCTGGCTCCGGTCGTCATACCTGCGCTTCATCTTTTCCCCCGCCAGATGGAGTTGGCGGCGGGCGAAGGCATGGACTAGCTCCATGCCTTCCTCTAGGTGACGTGCGTACCCCTCCCTCGGCGGGTTAACCACTGTGTTTGGCACGGGACCGCATAGCAAGTCGGCGGGAGCCCGTAACTCCCGCCCATACATAAGCAACGCTGGACTGCATGCGGTGGCCCCGTGCTGGCTGGTTCGGTAGGCCATAAGCAAATAAGGGAGATGTTCGTCCCAGTCATCCTGACGGGTGGCGGTGAACAGTGCCAGTTGTTGGATTAGAGTTCGGTTAAATCTTTCCACCATCCCGTCAGATTGAGGTCTTAAAGGCGTTGTTCTGGTTTTCCGAATTGACAGGAGACTGCACACATCTTTTAGCAATTTGCTCTCAAAATTTCGTCCCTGGTCGGTGTGCAACTCCTGTGGAATCCCATGCCGGCACACAAATCCTTCCACGAAGGCCTGCGCTACCACCCCTGCTTCTTGGTTAGGGAGGGCGTAGGCCTCCGGCCACTTGGTGAAGTGGTCCATCACAACGAGGATGTACTTATTACCTAGGCGGGTGCGGGGTAGTGGGCCTAGGATATCCATGGCCACCCGCTCTAGGGGGGCCCCCACCTGGTGTAATTTAAGGGGGGCCCTCATCCTCCGTGCTGGTCCCTTTTTGGCAGTACAGGCGTCGCATCTCCGACACCAGTCCTGTATGTCGCGCCCCATATTCACCCAATAAAACCTCCGGCGTACCCGCGATATTGTCTTTGTCCTGCCCAAATGGCCGCCGGAGCGGGTACCATGCACCTGTTGCAATATGACGTTCTTGAATTTGTCAGGGACTATCACCAGCCAGGAAGTTCTATCAGAGGGAACCTCCACCCACTTGCGATACAAGATGTTATCCTTCAATTCCAGGGTCTGCCACTGAGCCCAATATGCCTTTGTTTGTGCCCCGAGGGGGGTGACCTCTTCCCCCTTTGGTCTTTGCCCCAATTTGACCCAATTGAACACTGGCCCCAGGACAGGATCCTCCTGCTGGGCCGTGCTCCATGCCAAAGTTCCGAATTCCTCATCTGCGGTTAGTGGCAAAATTGGCCCTCTCACCCGGGTTGCCCGGACAACGAGGGTCGGGTCCGAATCGCCCAATTGTTCCCTCTCCTCGTGTCTCGCACAAAATTTGCAGTTTTCCCCCAGACAAGGACGCCGAGAGAGTGCGTCCGCATTACCATGGGCCTTCCCGGCCCTATGGGCCACATCAAAATCGTACTGCTGCAACTTTTCCAACCACCTCGCAATTTGGCCCTCTGGTTCCTTGAACCGAAGGAGCCATTGCAAGGAGGAATGGTCAGTTCTAACCAAAAATTTCCGCCCGTACAAGTACGGGTGGAAATGGTTCATGGCAGCCAGCATAGCCAATAACTCTTTGCGAGTGACGCAATAATTTCTCTCGGGCCTACTTAAGGCCCGACTATAATAACCAATCACTCTCTCCACGCCCTCCTGTGTCTGAGACAAAACTGCGCCCAATCCTTCCTGGCTCGCATCCGTGTCCAGGGTAAATGCCCCGTTGCTAGTGGGGTACGCTAGAAGGGGTGCGGATGTCAGACACCCCTTCAATTTTTGGAAGGCCTCGTGGCACTCCCGTGTCCAATTAAATCGCGTCCCCTTCTCCGTAAGCCGGTGGAGGGGACGGGCCAACTCCGCAAATTTCGCCACAAAGCGCCGGTAGTAGGAGCAGAGTCCCAAAAATCCCCGCACCTCTTTGATGGTACGTGGTGCGGGCCACTCCTCTACCGCTTTAATTTTGTCTGGGTCCGTTTTTACCCCCTCGCGGCCGATCACGTGACCTAGATAGGCCACCTCTCTTGCAAACAAAGTGCACTTACTCGGGTTCAGCTTCAACCCTGCCTGTCTGAGGCACCCGAACACCTGGTCCAAATTAGCTACTGCCTGGGGGAACGTTTGGGCATGTACCAGGACGTCATCCAGGTACACCAGGCATGATTGCCATGGCATGCCGCCTAGTACATGCTCCATCAATCTTTCAAAGGTGGCGGGGGCGTTACACAAACCAAACGGCATCACAGTAAACTGATACAGTCCCTTACCTGTGGAAAATGCCGTTTTCTCCTTCCCTGCCTATCCATCTCCACCTGCCAATACCCACTCTTGAGGTCCAAAGTTGTGAACCAATTTGAGCCCGCAACGGCATCGAGGGTGTCATCAATCCTTGGCAGGGGATATGAGTCCTTGAGTGTCACGTTGTTTAGCTGGCGATAGTCCACGCAGAACCGCGTGGTCCCATCCTTCTTTTTGACCAGCACAACAGGTGACATCCAAGGACTTCCCGAGGGCTCGATCACACCTGCGTCGAGCATTTTTTCAACTTGCTCGTCAGCTTCCGCCCTCTTGCTCCAAGGGAGCCGTCGGGCGGCCTGACGAATAGGCCGGGCCTCACCGGTGTGGATCTGATGTTTCACCAGGCCCGTACGTCCAATATCCTCGGTGGACAGGGAGAAGAGGTCCAAATGGGACCCAACCAGTTTGTGTAAGGCCTCCCTCTGGGTACCTCCCAACTCTACGCTACTACGATTTACCATCTCGCAAATGGGATCGGGCCAATTCCTACTTCTTATTGAAGGCTCCCCCCGGGGTCGGCTCGGCTGGACGTTCTCGCCCCTCACTGTCGCGACTTCCTCAACTGGGGTGCAGCCAGCTACCCTCGTGCCCCTTACTATAGTGCGTGGTTCTGTACTCATATTTATTACTCGGACGGCCACTACCGGTCCGTCCGTTTTTACAAGGGTGCGGCCCACGATTAAACCCGGTATGGACTGCGCTGCCACCGGTTCGACCAGGCCGCAGGACTCCTGCCACGTTGGGCGAGCTGCCCACCGGGCCGGCACTATCGCCTCGGCCCTTGGGGGGATGGTCACGGCCTCGGAAGCCTCCAGCTCCGCTCTCTCGGCCGTGCTCACTCCCCCTAACGGCAGCTCTTCTACTCCCACCTGCAGGATCCCCCGGCACAAGTCGATTTTACAGCCGCTGGCAGTCAACAGGTCCAACCCTATTAAACATGGGTCGCACACCTCCGCCACCCAAACATCTATCTCCCTCCTTACCGACCCTAACTTGAGGGTCACAGAACCACGCCCTATGATCGGGGCCGTTACCCCGGTAGCAAGCTGCAAACTATAATTTTGCAGGCGCTGGATCTTATCCCAGCCACCTGCGCTCGAATTAAGGACCACAGGGCTGATGATCGTGGCGCTAGCTCCTGTGTCCACTACGGCGTCTACCCCCACGCCGGCAATTTTGCATCTAATTGTCAGGCTACCGGTTCCAATTTGGCCACAATAAATGACCTGTCGCGTCAATGAGGGCTCTCCTCCATCCTCTGCTGCCGAACACCGCCCTACGTGCCCGACACCTTCTAGTTTCCCGGGGTCTGGCGGGGGGGGGGGGTGTCTGGGGTCGGCTAACCCGCTCCCCCCTGGGCGGAGTTGAGGACCTCAACCGCCGGGGATCATCCCGGCGCGCGGCTCGACAGTGCCGCGCCAGGTGACCCAGACGGTTGCAGGTATAGCACCTCACCTGATAAGGTGCTTGCCTCCGGAATTCCAAATTTCCCCCCCTGTAGGTCCGAATTGGATTACCCGCTCGTGGTCCACCGCGGGCCACCTCCGGGGCCGCCTGCCATGGTCCAGGTCCCGCCAGGCGCTGGTCCACCAGCCTCCGGACCATGCCCGCCAGGTCAGGACCCACGTCGGGGGCGGGCCCCCTAAGGGGTCCGCCCTCCATCGGGGGTCCCACCTGGCGGACCGCCATTGCGAGACGCTCGCCCCCCCGGGCCAGGGGCCTCGCTGCTTCCCAACGGGCCGCAGCGTCAGCCGCCTGGCTCAGAGTCTGCGGGCGCCACATGGCGAGCTGTTGCCGGAGCTCAATATCCGGGAGGGCCTGGATAAAATGGTCCAGCGCCAGGCTTTCCCGGGAATCCGCTGCCATGCTAGCATGTGCGATCCCCACTGCGCGGCGAATGTCGTGGGCATGTTCCCCGATGGCTTCCTGGGGCTTGCGCTTTCGCAGCGCGAGCTGAGCTTTAACAAGCTCGCTCTGCTGTTCAATGCCGAATCGATTAATTAGGGCGTCGCGGAGGGCTGGCAGGGTGAGAGCACCCGCTGGTAATGCCGTCAGCACCTCCGCCGCCGCGCCACGCAATGCGGCCACCAGGTGTACTCCACCTTCGTCCTCACCCCAACCGTTGCCCTTACACACACAGTCGAACTGCGCCAGGTACGCGCGTAGATCACTCTTGCCGTCATACGGCGCGAGTGGGACCTTGTGGGACCACCTCGTATGCGAGTCGTTGCCCGCCTGCCGGACCCCGTGCGTCGCCCCTTGCGGGGTCAGCGCGGGGCCGAACCGGCCGGGCCCCCACAGTACATTACCCCCAAGGGGCTCTCGTGCCTCCCCGGTCCCTCCAACAACTACCCCTGTTGGTGTCGATGCATGGGTCACACTTCCGCAACCCGCTACCCATTCCATACCACCACAACCTTGCTCACCCACACCTCGCACCTCTCGTTCCATACCCTCCGGACCAGCCATACACCTCACTCGTGGCCTCTCACGAACATCCGGGTCTATCTCGACCCCCAAGCTTATTAAATCACCTGGCGCATCATACGCACGACCATATTGGTCACCACTTACACCGGGTCCTCTTTCTCTTCGCTTCTCCTCCATCACCTGCGAATCCCTCATCCGGTTAATGAGCACATCATCACGATCCGAACACAGACTTTGGACCAATTCTTTTACTTCCTCCTTTATCTCTTTCTTATCCTCTCTCCGTCGCTTCTTAATTTCGCTCACCCCTTCTTCCACTTCTTCTAATTTCTGCTTCACCTCCTTCATCTCTTCGTGCGCCCCTTTAAGTTCTTCCTCTAACTCCACTTTATTTTTTTCTATGTGCTCCCGCACCTCCCGCTCTTTAACCTCCATGACCTCTACCACCTTGTCCATTTTCCTCGTCAGGTCCTCATGTACTGTCTGACACTCTTTTTTAATGACCCCTACGTCCTTTTTCATCTCCTTCTGTGTCGATTTTAAACCCTCTATTACCGCTGTGTTCTTCTTTACCTGGTCCCCCAACTCCTTTTGTCCCACTGTCAGTTGTTCTACTCCCAGCGTCAACTCCTCTATACCCCCTTGCAATTTTACAGTCCCCTTTCTCACCTCCTTCTCCATGCGCTCCTTACAGTGCCTCACCTCCTCGCGCACTCCTCCGACCTCCTCACTCACACCTCTTCTGATCTCCTCTCCCATCACTTGCATCTCCTGCCCAGATGCCACCCTCATCTGCTCCATTTCCTCCCTGTGAGCATCCAGTTTGGTTTCTACCCCCATTCTGACCCCCTCTATCTGCTGCCCCATTTGTTTAACTTCCCTTTCCGCTTGGTCCCTCATGTCCCTCAATTTGCCTTCCATCCTGTTTTCTAACCCCTCTAACCCCTTTTGCATCCCTTCCATTTGATTATCTTGAGCGGCCATTCTGTTTTCTACCCCCATTAACCCATTTCTCACGTCTTTTATCCCGTTGTCTAACCCCTCAAAATTATTGTCTAACTTCCCAAATTTCTTGTCTAACTCCTCAAAATTATTGTCTAACTTCCCAAATTTCTTGTCTAATCCCTTAAAATTATTGTCTAACCCCTCACCGGTACCCCTCGCTTCGTCCCTCATTACCCCCATTTGGTTTCCCATTACCCCCAATTGCTCACTCTGAGCATCCATCCGGTTCCCCATTACCCCCATTTGGTTTCCCATTACCCCCATTTGGTTTCCCAATCGCTCACTATCAGCCCTCATTCCCACCATTTGGTCTCCCATTTGTTCCATAAGGGCCCTCATTTGCAGGAGGAAAAGGTTCGAATCCACCAGGGGCGCTGCCACGGTCGCGGGCGCGGTCGCCGTGACCAGCGAGGCGCCATTTTGCGCGCCCGCAACGTCGGGCGCAACGACGCTATTTTGTGCGTCTGCTACCCTCACTGCTTCGCTCTCCTTATGTCCCTCATTTTGGTCCTGGACCGACCCTGCCTCACTCTCCTCTACCGGACCCCAGCCGACTTGGTCTGCCATAGCGCGACTTTCAAAATTCGGGTTTTTATATTTTGTAAAACACAACCAAATTTCGCCGTTATAATTTCGAGCGCGGGAAACGCGCTCCGGATCGAATTCTACCTCCCAACACCAATTGTTACCCTAGTGGTACAATTGGTGTTCCAAAATTTGGGCCTAATAAATTTAGTCCCAGGTCCGAATCCGACACTCCTGACACCAATTGTTACAGACGCGGTTGTGGATGTTGGTTTACCGAGCGGTTTGGTATGACCGCGTCTGCACGTTTACCCGATTATACTCGAACGTTGGCCGAGTCGCGCTACGCTAAATCAATTGAGGAAAAGGACACAACGGCTGGGTTAAAATGACACGACACCAAGGGTTCAGTTCTCAAGACCTCCGGAGGAGGTTATAATATTGCGGAAGGTCAGATTACAGGGATGAGAGAGACAGCATAGTAAGGTAGGCACTTAATTACGGTCTTATAGTAGCCCCGACAGACGACAGATAAACAGGACAAAACTGACTCACACGGGGATTGATGGCAAGGAAAGCGGGTAGTCGATGGCTCAAGGTGCACCTTGGCTCAGGGACAGAATCGACCAGGTCCGGTCCAGTAGATGCGGGGAGGGCGCTCAGCGCTCGGAGGTCGCGACTTGTCTCTTCTTCAAGCTCGGGGCGCATCTGATGTCACGTCCGGTCAGTCGCTGCGTATATCCGGCGGGGAGTTACACGCCCTCGGCTAGTTAGCTCCGCCCCAGATGGAATCGGTCCGCCCTTCTTATTGGGTGCGGGGGGGTTACCGGGCTCCGCCCTTGACGAGGAGCTGACAGTGAGCCCCTTCGTGGTAACCCCGTCGGAGCGCATGGTCAATGGCGGCTAACCAAGCCGGTGTGAGGACGCACACTCCCCGCACGCCGTTGTTGTAGTTGTTGTTGTTGTTGTTGTTGTTGTTGTTTCATGGGGAAGATGGGAGGAGGTATGGGGAGGTCCTAAACTCACTACTGGTGCCATACGATCACATTCTGGTGCAACGAAGAGTCAGAATTAATGGAAACGAGTCCTTAACTGACATAGACTAAGAATAACTAGCAAGATGTCCTATAGTTGTCTACGTGAGATGCGGTGAACCTGGGCACGACATTTAATGGGGGAAAAAGGGGAAGGTCGGTTCTACAGAGTGTTATTTACAGGCAATGGGACTAGGGAATGGGGGATTGGGGATAGTTGGGGAGTATTGGGGAAATAAGGGAATATTTACAAGCGGATATGGAGGCCAAATGCCATATCCGCAACAGTACCATACATACAATGTACCATACATACAATGTACCATAAATAAAATGTACCATACATACAATGTACCATACATAAAATGTAGCATACATACAATGTACCATCCATACAATGTACCATAGATAAAATGTACCATACATACAATGTACCATACATACAATGTACCGTACATACAATGTACCATACATAAAATGTACCATACATAAAATGTACCATACTGTCTCAATACCCTGTCTCAATTCTCCCCAGTCTCCCCTACTGACCTCTCTGAACTCCTCATCGGAATGAAAACTGCCACCTGCACTCTTGACCCCATCCCCTCCAGCTTTGTCAAGGCCTCCCTTCCTGCTCTCTCTCCACTTATCATTGCAACAATAAACTCCTCCCTGTCTACAGGCATCGTCCAACCATCCCTCAAAATTGCTGCTGTTACCCCCATTCTGAAAAAACCTGGACTAAACCCTGACACCCTAAACAACTTCAGACCCATCTCCAACCTACCCTTTCTGTCAAAGGTTTTGGAACGCGCTGTAGCCACTCAACTCAAACATCACCTCTCTGCCAATAACCTGTATGAAACATTCCAATCCGGATTCCGCTCCAACCACAGTACTGAAACTGCTCTCCTCAAAATCACCAACGACCTTCTCCTCTCCTCTGATGCTGGCAACCTCAACATTCTCATCCTCCTCGACCTCAGCGCCGCCTTTGACACCATCGATCACACCATCCTCCTCACCCGACTTGAAACCACCTTTAACGTTACCGGCCCTGCCCTCTCTTGGATTAAATCATACCTCTCTGACAGACGTCAGTTCATCTCCATCAATAACTGCAAATCCCCTACTGCTCCCCTCCCCCAAGGTGTCCCCCAAGGTTCAGTTCTTGGCCCCCTCCTCTTCATCCTTTACCTGTCCCCCCTCGGTCACTTAATCCGCCGTCATGGTCTCCAATTCCACTGCTTCGCCGATGACATCCAGCTTTTCATCTCCACCAAGTCCATCTCCACCGCCACCCACTCTATCCTGACAAACTGCATCACTGAAATAAAATCCTGGCTTCAAATCAACTTCCTCAAACTTAACTGTGATAAATCTGAAATAATCATCATTGGCCCAAAAACGCTCACCAAGTCCACCCATAACTTTGCCCTCAACATCGACGGTTTCCCAGTATCCACCTCCCCTCACATCCGGAATCTTGGCATCATCTTTGACCAAACCCTCTCCTTCGACAAATACACTAAACAGATCACAAAGACAGCCTTCTTTCACCTGAAAAACATCGCCCGTCTCCGTCCATCCCTCTCCTCCGTGGCTGCAGAAACCCTCATCCACGCCTTCATCACTTCCCGTCTGGACTACTGCAATAGCCTCCTTTATGGTTCACCCTCAACAATCACCAATAAACTCCAATACATTCAGAACTCCGCTGCCCGTCTACTCACCCATTCCCGGACCCGTGACCACATCACCCCCGTCCTTTACAAGCTTCACTGGCTCCCCATCTCCCAGAGAATCCAGTACAAAATCCTCCTCTTGACCTACAAAGCCCTCCATAACCTGGCCCCATCCTACCTGGCTGACCTCCTCTCCAGACACACTCCCACCCGCAACCTCCGCTCTGCTGGTACCAACCTCCTGACCCCCCCCATCCGGACCAAATTTAGATCCTGGGGGGACAGGGCCTTCTCCATCGCTGCTCCCACCCTCTGGAACTCGCTACCTCACACCATCAGAGACTCCTCCTCACTCACCACATTCAAAACATCACTCAAGACCCACCTGTTCAACACTGCATTCAACATTTAACCCACAGCATCTAACCCCTGACTATCAACTCTCCTTCTCCCTCCTTTGTGCTTTGAATATTTCCCTATTGATTCTTCTTTTTTTTGCAATTGTTTTTATGTTTTGCTGTGCATTATGTTTTGCACTCTGTCAAAGCGTCTTTGGGCTTCCTGAAAAGCGCTATATAAAATAAATGCATTATTATTATTATTATTATTATTATACATACAATGTACCATCCATACAATGTACCATACATACAATGTACCATACATAAAATGTACCATACATAAAATGTACCATACATACAATGTACCATACATATAATGTACCATACATACAATGTACCATACATAAATTGTACCAGACATACAATGTACCACACATACAATGTACCATACATACAATGTACCATACATAAAATGTACCATAGATACAATGTACCATACATACAATGTGCAATACATACAATGTACCATACATACAATGTACCATACATACAATGTACCATACATAAAATGTACCATACATAAAATGTACCATCTTACTATAATTCACCAAATGTCCGTCCGTCTGTCTGTCTGTTCAAAGGTACCGTAAAAACTGCTGAACCGATCTCAACGATATTTTGGGTGGATAATCCTGGGATCTCCAGGAGTAAAATCGGCTATTTAGTTTTCCCAATTTCAGCTTTAGTCTCCAGCATTCTCAGGTTTGGACTCACGTATAACATTCACGTTCGCATAACGTTCATTGTTCTCATTGTGACGATGTTGTTTTCCCGGGTGCCGCACAAACGGCTGCACCGATCGCTGCACGGCTGCACTGATCGAACTCGGTGACCTCGGACAAAGACCTTTTATAAGGACACGGGTTGAATCCCTGCTTGAGAGAATTGTAACCCATTTCAACTGAAGGAAACACGTATCGGGAGTACATACGACATAGCGATTGTGAACACGATTAGTTTAATCTCTTCATGAGAGAATTCCAAATACCGTAGCTATTTGGGCGGTGAATACGCGAACAGATCGCTGTCTCCATCGATCTTGCCAAGGCCGTAACACCTATCGGCTCAAAATCCTTTTAACTGTTGATTTGGAAGTTTTTACAATGAAGGAAACAAGTATCGGGAGTACATACGACATCGGGAAGACTAACTGCACACGTCTTCAGTATCAAGCTTAAATCTGTCATGGCGGATCTGAAGAGCGGAATGCTTGGAGAAGTGGTGGGCTACTTCGGCATGAAGGAGGATCAGAACCATGGACTCCCACACTGCCACATCCTGCTGATACTTGCTCCCGCATGACGTTATTTTCCCGGGTGCTGCACAAAGGGCTGCACCGATCGAGATTTAACGGATGTTTATATAAATCGTTTAAAGGAAAAAAAGCCTTCAATTTCTGATATTTAGCCTTTTCATTTGGGCCTCCCAATTGAAGCCCCGCCCATAGGGTGGGAACCGTTGCGAGTACATAAAATGTACCATCTTATTATAATAGAGCAAACGTATATGGTTATGTCGTTATGTATGTATGTTTACATGCGACGAAAACGTCTTCTTCTTCTTCTTCAAATAAAATTACCACCCTCTTAATTAACCCTTTTAATTGCGTTAAGACTGCTGAGACCCCTCAGACCTTTGATGACCCTTTAATTCCCCCAAGACCCTTCAGACCACCAAGACCCCTGAAGACCCAAAATACCCGGAAGACCCCCAAAGACCCAAAATACCCTTTAAGGCCCTGAGGCTCAAAAAGACCCTGAATACCCAAAACCCCGAAGACCCAAAACACCGCGAAGACCCAAAACACCACGAAGACGCGAAACACCCCAAAGACCTAAAACACCCCGAAGACCAAAACACCCCGAAGACCCAAAAGTCCCTGAAGACCCAAAATACCCTGAAGACCCAAAACACCCCGAACACCCAAAACACCCAAAACACCCAAAACACCCCGAACACCCAAAACACCCTGAACACTCAAAACACCCCGAACACCCCGAACACCCAAAACGCCCCGAAGACCCAAAACACCCCGAAGACCAAAAACTCCCCGAACACCCAAAAGACCAAGAAGACCCAAAAGACCACGAAGACCCAAAACACCCAGAAGACCCAAAACACCCAGAAGACTCAAAACACCCCGAAGACCCAAAACACCCCGAAGACACAAAACTCCCGAAGACACAAAACTCCCCGAGGACACAAAACACCCCGAATACCCAAAACACCCCAAAGACCCAAAATACCCCGAAAACCCAAAACACCCAGAAGACCCAAAACACCCAGAAGACCCAAAACACCCCAAAGACCCAAAACACCCCGAAGACCCAAAACACCCCAAAGACCCAAAACACCCCGAAGACCCAAAAGACCCCGAATACCCAAAAGATCCCGAATACCGAAAAGACCCAGAAGACCCAAAACACCCCAAACACGCCAAAGACCCAAAACACCCCGAGGACCCAAAACACCCCGAGGACCCAAAACACCCCGAATACCCAAAACACCCCGAAGACCCAAAATACCCCGAAGACCCAAAACACCCAGAAGACCCAAAACACCCCAAAGACCCAAAACACCCCGAAGACCCAAACCACCCCGAAGACCCAAAACACCCCGAAGACCCAAAACACCCCGAAGACCCAAAACACCCCGAAGACCCAAAACACCCCGAAGACCCAAAAGACCCCGAAGACCCAAAACACCCCGAAGACCCAAAACACCCCGAAGACCCAAACCACCCCGAAGACCCAAAACACCCCGAAGACCCAAAACACCCCGAAGACCCAAAACACCCCAAAGACCCAAAACACCCCGAAGACCCAAAACACCCCAAAGACCCAAAACACCCCGAAGACCCAAAACACCTTGAAGACCCAAAATACCCCAAAGACCAAAAAGACCCCGAAGACCCAAAATACTCCAAAGACCAAAAAGACTCCGAAGACCTATAAGACCCCGAAGACAAAAAATACCTGGAAGACCCCAAAAGACCCAAAAACCCTTAAAGACCAAGAAGAACCAAAATAACCTTAAGACCCAAAAGCCCCTGAAGACCCAAAAGACACCAAAGACCCTGAAGACACCAAAAGACCCTGAAGACTTAAAACACCTCAAAGACACAAAATACCCTTGAAGGCCCAGAGGATCCAAAAGACCCCGAAGACCCAAATGGCCCTGAAGACCCAAAACACCATGAAACCCAAAAGACACCGAAATGGTCAAAGATGCCTACCACTCTGAAACGACGTGTGGTGAGGCGCGCGGGGCACGCTGAATCACGCTAGCACATACAATGTACCATACATACAATGTACCATGCATACAATGGAAGGGAAAGCAAAAACAACGGAACTACAAGGGTTACCCAAAAAATAATTCCTCGTTTCCGTAAATGAGAGGTACTCTAACTGTAACGGATGCAAACATTGAAGCGACTCCCAATGTAGAAGGACTCGTTAACTTTCTTTATCCTATAACGTGCGTAGGGGAAAGAAAAGTTCTGAATATGAAGTAAGAGTTCCATTACAAATTCATGCAGGAAGACATTAGACCCATTGAGTCGGCAAAATGGAGGAACATTTTTTTAAATTTTTTATTTTTTATTTTTTGTATACAAGATCGAGGCTCGTGAAAGAGCGAACATTAATCACACAGAAAGACAAACAGACACACAAAACAAATAACATCGGGAGCGGTAGACAAGATGGGGAGAGAGGGGGAAGGACACAAACACAATATTTGAGAGCAGGGACCGAGAGACATGGAGACATCGAGAGAACTGTGGGAGGGAGAGGGCTTTGGGGGGGAGGCATGGGAAGGGGGGGGGGGGTGTGGGAGAGGTATAAAACATATGGACACTGCCAAGACTTCCAGGAAAGAAGTTGGAATTTCAAACAAGGTGGATCTGGGGTGAATTAGTGGGGGTAGAAAAGATCAAGGTTTTGGATGGGGGAAGATAAGAGATGGTGGTGAACAGCTGTTTTGAAGACCTGGAGGGAGGAGTGTGATTGAAGTGAGTGTGGGAGTTTGTTCCAGAGGCGGGAGAAAAGAGGAATGAAAGAGTGAAGGTGAGCAGAGAGCCGAGATTTCGGCAGTTTAACCATCAGAGGGTGGCTGGCAGATCTTGTGCGACCTGTAGGAATATTTGGGGGACAGAGCACAGAGAGAGCTGGGGGAGCAAGGCCGGAGAGGAGTCGGTAGAAGACAGAAAGACCACCTACCTGCCTGCGGTGAGTGAGTGAAAGGCCGTGCTCCTTCCTTTTGTCCGTGCTCCTTCCTTTTCAAACGCTGAACACAAAGTAACGAAGCAGCTCGTATCATGTTTTCAAAAAGCCTTTGGTGCGACTCGGCTGGGATTTGAAAAACGGACTTCCGAGACACAGCGGGCGCTCTAACCATTACACAACTGTCTGATTGCAATCGATTAAATACATTGTTTTGGAGTCACTTTCAAGTGAGAAAGCAATACATCAGGAGCCAATCATTTTAGGCTAGCCCTCTCAAAACATGAAAAATACCAATATAAATCCACAAATTAGTTTGGAACAACAACAACATACCGATGCTTTCCTCACCATGGAGTGTGTGCAAGATTTACTTGAACCAAAATTATGATGAAGATCTAACAAGAACGACACTCTTCGGCGTCACGACATCGACCGACCGATATGCCTCCGCCCACATTATTACATCATTATAATACCTGTACCAAGTTTGACTAATATCCCTTTAGCCATTCTCAAGTTATCGCGGTAATGAAAACCTATCTCGGAAGGACGGACGGACGGACAACCTGAAAACATGATGCCTCCAGAAACTTCAGTGACGGAGGCATAAAAATGAATATACTCATGACGACGTTTTTTCAAAGATGAACCTTATGATGATAAACAGTTGCTACGGTAAAAATAACACATCTTAATTGAATGATATCATTACAGAACAGATGAACGATAAATTTGAGCGACCTCCCTCCCCTCCCTCCCTTTTTATATGCAGAGTGAAGGCTCGTATAAGAGCTGGAACGCGGAATGAATCAGAATGCAACCGGACAAAAGGAACAGCAGAAAGAGAAGGGTGAATGGCAATCTCAGGGCTGAGGGACAAAATAGAGGGAGACTTGGACAGAAATGGGTGGGGGAAGAATGAGGGGTAGGCGAGGACACGAGAGTTGGACAAGATGGATAGAGAAGAAAAATCTCAAGAAGGAAACCCTGGAAAATTGGAAGAAGATGGGCTTGGGGATAGGGGGGTTAACAGAGGTAGAACAAACCATGGTTTTGGATGGGGGTTGATCTGTGATGGTAGAGAACAGATGTCATGAAGACTTGGAGGGAAGAATGAGATTGAAGAGAATATGGAAGTTGGTTTCACAAGCAGGAAAGTAGAGGAACGAATGAGTGGGGTGAGAAGTGATTCTGCATTTTGGGAATTTCACCAGAATGGGGTTGATGGTGGACCTTGTGCACCATGGAGAAACCTTTGGGGTGGGGGAAAAGCACGGAAAGAGCAGAGGGTGCAAGACCAGAAAGGAGGCGGTAGAAGACAGAGAGACCACCAACCTGTCTGTGATTGGAAAGTGATTGACACATATACTCAGCTTCATCATGGAAGATCCCAATAAGGCTTTGGTTTCCATGGCGTTAAGCTGAGCATGATGTGAAGCAGGGGCACAAGCCCAGAGACTTAGTACAGTGAAGGATGCCCAGTCGGCGACGGGCTTTGGAGGCGAGCTTTGAAATGTCGTTTTACCAAGAGAGATTGTGGCTGATAGTGGGACCCAAGAGCTTGAGTAACTGAATTTCCTCAAGAGGATGGGGAGGGGCACGAGGAGTGGAGGGCATCTGGTCTTTCGAGAGAGAGAGAGAGAGAGAGACAGAAAGAGAGAAAGAGAGAGAGAGACACAGAGACAGAAAGAGAGAAAGAGAGAGAGAGAGAGACACAGAGACAGAAAGAGAGAAAGAGAGAGAGAGAGACAGAAAGAGAGAAAGAGAGAGAGAGAGAGACACAGAGACAGAAAGAGAGAGACAGAAAGAGAGAGACAGAGAGACAGAGAGAAAGAGAGAGAGAGAGAAAGAGAGAAAGAGAGAGAGAGAGAGAGAGAGAGAGAGAGAGAGAGAGAGAGAGAGAGAGAGAGAGAGAGAGAGAGAGACAGAGACAGAGACAGAGACAGAGAGCGAGAGAGAGAGACAGAGAGAGACAGAGAGCGAGAGCGAGAGAGAGAGAGACAGAGAGAGAGACAGAGACAGAGACAGAGAGAGAGACAGAGACAGAGAGAGAGATTTGTCAGGACTGAAAGACATTGCAAAATTTTAACCAATTTTGTAATTTTGTCAAGGTGAGAATCGAGGCAAGCCGTTGCTTTCTGACTGTGTGATAAATGTCATGAGGGAGGGTGGAGGCATCAGCAAATAGATAAAGAGGATTTTCTAGAGAGTCAGAGAGATCAGGTATGAAGATCAGGAATAGGACTCGGGCCCAGAATACTGCCTTGGAGCATTCCAGCCTTTACAGGGGGAGGAGATTAAAGGATTCCGTTGAGAGCCGCACGTTGGCGATGAAAGTAGAGGACGTCAGTAATCCATGTGTGCAGTTGCCCCTTGGTTGCCAAGCAGACGGAAGATGAACTAAATCAAGTGATAGGGTAAAAAGAGCAGAACGAGGATGTGCAAGAGCAGCAGATCAGGTTCAAGAGCAGCGCTTGAGAAGTAAACCAGGCCATCTCACATTGTCAATTATTTTATTTTATTTATGTTTAAGGTTCCAGGCACGGACTATATAACCCTCATCAAAGGCAGGCCTCAGAATAGAAGAAAAGGGTATGATGTTTGTTTGTGAGAAAGAGAGGTTGAAGCTAGGCCGGTAGATATAGTTTGAGTGAGACAGAAAGGAAGTCCAGCAATCCTGACATGGAGAGTGCAAGATGGGCCCGGGCACCACTATAACGCTCCTGAGTCAGAACGGTAGTACTACCCTGGGCAGTTGCTGTGTACAACCTACTAGCTAAATAAATAAGACACCTATTTGGGTCAAGATCACTAAAGCAATCTCTCAAGATCAGTCAGTGCACCTTTGGTGTCAATCGATGTCCCCAAATTACAAAACCTATTATCTCACGATGTACATCCTGTTGGATAGCCCAGTTTACATTTGATCCACTCCTTAGAGAACCTCCTTCAAAATCTTCCCAGTAATATGTACTCATTTTTCTGAAGGATGACAGGATGAGCCAACCCACCTTGTGTTAATTCTTCAAAGACACGTCAGGGGCTCAAACCCAAGACCCAATTATCTCAAAACCAGTCACCTTAACCGTTAAGCCAACACCAGGGTGGCTACCAAATGTGAACGATTGGAACAATGGAAATAAACAATGGGTAGAACCTATTGGATTACCGACCATAAAAGCACACAAACAAACATGGTCCAAACCCCTCAGATGTTTCAGTTAGTGGTGAGAAACGCACACCAGGTAACCAAACAGTTATGATGTTTGTTTTTGAGTTATGCAAGCTCGTCACCACTAAATTGGTTTCCGGTTTCTCAGAAAGAGATGGAAAATAGTGCTCAATTTATTCTCACCTCCCATCCAAGACCTGCCACAAAATTCTCAAAGGCATGGCTCCCACACCTGTTGGAAAGTATAGACACTTTATCCTCTTGGCCATCCGCGATGTAAAACACAGCAATCTTGTGGGTCTCACGGCTGTGGAAGACAGAAAGTAAGCACAGGTGACATCAGGTACAAACTAGAAAGTGTGTGATGACGTGTGATCAGATTTGGCGACAGAACGCTGAGAGCATCAGCTCTGAGTCTGCGAGGTCAGTGGTTCAAATCCCAGGTGAGTCATGTCAAAAATGAACAAAAAGGTACATTCTTCTACCTTGCTCGATGCTCAGCATTTAAAGGGATAGAGTATGGATAAAAAACACTGGGAAGGCAATGGCAAACGACCCATGTCAAGCCTCTGTAAAGAGTACGGTAATGGACATAAAAAAACATGGAACTTGGCCATCTCACTCAAAAAACTTCACCATCATAGGCAACAGATTTTGAAACCATCACATCATTCAAAACACCTCACCACCACGTAATTCAAAATACCTCACTGTTACGGATTCGTCCCTTCCGCTGTTGTGGTTTTCATCCACTTGAAACACTTCTGGTTCTATGTATTATAATTGTTGTTGTTTAAGGGAAATGGTTATTGTGGTTAAAAGGTTAAAAGCGTTCATGGTAAAAAAGAGACAGGAAGCAGGATCGGGAACCGGAAGACGAAAAAGAAGCAGAAGAAGAAGAAGGCGTGGCGAGGAAAGTCGGACAAGACGCGTGGCTTGCAGCTCTGTAGCGAGCGTTATCGAACAAAAGTCGCGAGTGACTTTTGAGTTTCCTTGAAAGGAATTTCCTGCGATAGGTGTTATCGCTGGAGGATTGAGAAACCTGCGTCGTCAGGTTTAGGCGTGGAGGTTCGGAAGATTCCTCGCCAAGTCGCTTCGACTCAAGTAAGAGCCATCGGCCATTTTGAACCTTGCGCTTCGTTCACCGAAAAAGGTTTTGCTACGCGTCAGCTTTTCTCACCCTCCTGTCGTCTGCCGGGGATGTGTGTGCGCAAAAGCGGTGTTTGAAGATTACATTGCGGTTCGCTGATTGAACTGTGAATGTGCATGTCTGGATCGCGCCTTTGGGATTTCCCTGTCTGCTGCCAGTCTGTTATTGGTTTGGACCATGTGACTGTCCACGCTTTGCCTATGCCTCATTACTCGCCTCATCACCTCTTCGCCTCATCACTACTCGCAGGAGGGGAGGATCACCTTTGAGTTATAGAGACATTGAGGAGGGTTCTTTTTCATTCACTGGGAGCGCAGTGAGTTATCTTACTTTAGCTGATGGTACCATCTTAAGATATATTGAGTGCACTTTGATTGCTATTGGTTGTACCATTATTCTTGTGTGTGATTTTTAACACAACTTTGTTCGTTTATAATCATTGGTGTGGTTTCACTATTGTTTACTGACACAGAATAACATATTTTTCTGCCGTGGCTCCTCTCGGGGTTCGGAGGTATACCGCAACCAGGAGGTCGGGGAGGAACACGTAACACCTCACCACCGCGTAATTCAAAATACCTCACCACCACGTGATTCAAAACCACCACCACGTTATTAAAAACACTTGACAACCACGGAAAAATTCAGGGAGTAGTTCAGTGACAACAGACAATGTCCAGATATGTAGATATGCAATCACGTGAAAAAGTAAGTACACCCCATGTAAAATTTTGACTTTTTCAACATATTTCAACATACAGCTCTTTGATCTTCATTTCAACAATATTGAAAGATAAAGGTGATATAAAATAACAAATATCATGAAACATTTCCATTTTGTAGTCCATTGTATAATTTAAATA
Organism: Myxine glutinosa; assembly: GCF_964187855.1. Classification (NCBI taxonomy): domain Eukaryota; kingdom Metazoa; phylum Chordata; class Myxini; order Myxiniformes; family Myxinidae; genus Myxine; species Myxine glutinosa. The sequence goes on from NC_136269.1 coordinate 552,876, forward strand.
AACATAAATGCAAATTTCGCATGTGGAAAAAGTAAGTACACCCCTACATTTATCACTACTTCAAATACCTAAAATTAGAATCAGGTGCACCAGCTCAGGTGCAAATTATTAGAACATCGTGAGAGAGGATCTTGGAAGAACCTGTCTTATTTAAACCTCAGACATTTAGTTTGGTTTGCTCTTTGTTGTTGAAGTGTGCGGCGTCACCATGCCTACATCAAAAGAGCTCTCTGAGGTCTTCAGAAAGAAGGTTATAGATGCCTAAGAGTCTGGGAAGGGATTTAAAAAGATCTCCAAACAATTTGAAATCAATCATTCGACTGTCCGGAAGATCATCTGCAAGTGGAGAAGATTCCAAACAACTGCCAACTTGTTCAGGCCAGGCTGCCCCAGCAAGTTCCGCCCGAGAGCAGACCGCAAGATGCTGAAAGAAGTCTCTAAGAACCCCAGAATGTCATCACGGGACCTACAGGTAGCTCTTGCCACTGTTGATGTCAAAGTGCACGAGTCTACTATGAGAAAGAGGCTGCACAAATTTGATCAACATGGGAGGTGCGCCAGGAGGAAACCTTTGCTGTCCAGAAAGAACATCAGGGCAAGGCTAAAGTTTGCCAATGAACACCTAGGCAAAGACCAGCACTTCTGGAACAATGTGCTCTGGCCAGAGGAGTCAAAGGTAGAGCTATTTGGCCACAGTACCAGAAGACATGTTTGGCGAAAACCAAAGACAGCATTTCACCACAAGAACCTGATACCAACTGTAAAGCATGGTGGTGGAAATATTATGGTTTGGGGCAGTTTTGCTGCATCACGGCCTGGGCAGCTCACCATCATAGAATCCACTATGAATTCTTCATTGTACCAGAGGGGGCTTGAGGATAATGTGAGGCCATCTGTCGGAAAGTTGAAGCTCAACCGAAGCTGGATCTTGCAATATGACAATGACCCTAAACATACCAGTAAATCCACCAAGGAATGGCTGAAAAGAAAGAAATGGAGGGTTCTGGAATGGCCAAGCCAAAGCCCGGATGTAAATCCCATCGAGATGTTGTGGGGGGATTTGAAACAAGCTGTGCATGCAAGAAACCCCTCAAACATCGCACAGCTGAAAGAATTCTGCATGGAGGAGTGGGCAAAAATTTCTCCCAGTCGATGTCAGAGACTGGTAGACAGTTATAAGAAACGCCTACTTGAGGTTGTTTCTGCCAAAGGGGGCAATACCACCTAATAGAGCCAAGGGTGTACTTACTTTTTCCACATGCGAAATTTGCATTTATGTTTATTTAAATTATACAATGGACTACAAAATGTAAATGTTTCATGATATTTGTTATATTATATCACCTTTATCTATCAATATTGTTGAAATGAAGATCAAATAGCTGCATGTTGAAATATGTTGAAAAAATCAAAACTTTACATGGGGTGCACTTACTTTTTCACATGACTGTATAGATAAATGACTACCTGAGTGGCTAGTTTGTCATGGTTTACACCAATCATAATTCAAACAATCATAATGCACAAATGTATTTGTAATATACGTGATATTACATTTGATAAACAATTGAAGTTGAAAAAAAAATTTTTTCCCACAAAAGTATTTTATCACTACTTTATCACTACTAAAAAACCTCACCATCAAAATTTCCCCCCCCCCCCCCCAAAAATAAAAAATTATTGGAAAATGTTTCAAAAAAAATACCCTTAGGACATACCGATGGGAGAGATAGGTGCGTACCAGAAGTTTGGTACCAGAAACCAGAAAAGTTTGAGGGAGTAGTTCAGTGACAACACAAGACAAGACAACACAACACAGATATATATATATACTAGCTTGGCTCGGCTCGCTGCGCTCAACTCACCAAGCGTCGTTACTGAGGAACGGGCTTATTTTAGCTGCGGCTAATGACTGTACCTGAGTTGCTGTGTTGTCATGATTTACACCAATCATAATACAAACAATTATTTTGCACAAATGTATTTGTTGTTTGTGATATTACATTTTTATAGACAATTTAGGTTGAAGATTCAGGTTGAATGTTTTTTTTTCAAGAAAGAACACCTCAGCACATACATAGGGGAGGCGCAGGTGCAGACTGGAAGTTTGGGACGATTACACCTTACCACCAAGTAATTCAAAACACCTCACCACCCAGGAATTTAAAACACTTCACAGCCATAAAACACGTAATAAAAACACCTCACAGCCATAAAACACGTAATAAGAACACCTCACCACAACGAAATTAAAAACACATCACAGCCAGGAAACACGTAATAAAAACACCTCACAGCCACGAAATTAAAAACACCTCACCACCACGTGATTTAAAAAAACCTCACCATCAATTAATTCAAAACACCTCATCACCAACTAATGTAAAACACCTCACCACCACGTAATTATAAATACCTCACCACCACGTAATTCAAAACACCTCACCACCATGTGATTTAAAAACACCTCACCACCATGTGATTTAAAAACACCTCACCACCATGTGATTTAAAAACACCTCACCACCATGTGATTTAAAAACACCTCACCACCACGTCATTTAAAAACACCTCACCACCACGTCATTTAAAAACACCTCACCACCACGTCATTTAAAAACATCTCACCACCACGTCATTTAAAAACACCTCACCACCACATAATTCAAAATACCTCACCACCACGTGATTCAAAACCACCACAACGTTATTAAAAACACTTCACAACCACGAAAGCAAAAGTTTGAGGGAGTCGTTGAGTGACAACACAGACACTGCCCAGATGTGTCGCAAAATACAGACTTGGCATTTAATATGGAATATTTTTTTTGTGGGGGTGAACTTACTTTTCAAGATAACTTAGAACCAAAAGTTCATTGGAATTATGTTGAAATTATTCTAGATTTTGTTAAAGTGACCTTTAAAAGAAACAAAAACCACATTTGACATTTCGAAACAAATAAATTGATCCTTGAAAGTGATGTGAACTGATAGCGAACTCAATTCACGGACAGTACTGTGTTAAACTTCTGTACATTTTCAAGAAGTATCTCTTTATTTTGCACATTAGCCAAAAAAATTTCAACAAAAACAAAAGCTAAATGATGACGGGGATTACGGACAGTAAAATTACAGTTCAGTACTTCGTGTAACCCCCACGAGCATTCAGGAGAGCACGTACACGTTGAGGCATGCTGTTCACGAGATTTGCCAAGGTTTGGACAGGAATCGCTTGCCATGCAGTGACAATAGTCTGCTGCAATTCACGCACAGAGGTCGGCTGCTGGTCCAAGTTGTCGATTTGACGCGTTAATTCTGCCCACAAGTTCTCTATCGGATTCATATCCGGGGACATGGCAGGTCACTCCATATGCTCTACACCACGGTCAGAAAGAAAGTGTTGGATCATGCGAGCACGATGAGGCCGTGCATTGTCATCTTGGAAGACAAAGTTTCCTTGAAAGGCTGCACGAGCAAATGGAAGCAATGTTTCTTCCAGAATGACCCTGTAATTGAACTGGTTCAGGTTTCCATTCAGAACAACCAGGTCAGTTTTGCCCCCTGCATGAAAAGCAGCCCAAACGGTCACCCCACCACCTCCAGCTTGGACTCTTGGCACTATTCAATTTTTGTTGTCGGCTTCATGCACTTGTCTGCGCACTCGGACGCGGCCATCTTGATGATAGACCAGAAATCTAGACTCGTCAATGAAGATCACGTGATTCCAGTGTCCTGGCTGCCATTGACGGTGCTCTCTGGCCCACTGCAATCAGCGCTGGCGGTGTTGTCTGGTCAGGCGTGGCTTTCTCAGGGGACGCCTGGCATGATAGCCAGTCGTTGGTTGACTAGCCTTCTGGATACAGGCACATTTGTCAGTTGCTGCCACTCAGTCCTAAGCCGATTAGCTGACTTGGTACGGCCATTGCAGACGAACCCGTGCAGCTGGCGATCATCTCTCCTTGTGGTTCTGCGTGGACGTCCTGGCCTCGGTATTGGAGGAGGGACACCCCTCTGAGCATTTCGTTTCAGGATCTTTGACACCTGACCTTGAGTGATGCCATACTGCCGAGCAATAGCACGCTGTTTCATGCCAAAATTTCGTAAAGCCACCACTCCATGACAAACAACATTGTCAAGTTGACGGACCATCTCCAGAGGAAGCGGCAATAACTTTTGTAGACGTGCAGCAGTTGTTTTCCACTAATACAGAATGCAACAACCCTTGTATACCCGACTGTGAAGCCAATCGTCAAATGTACCTGTCCTTACATTTTGTCACGCCACCTGTGATATAATCCTGTTATTGACTTCTTGCTGCGAAAGACAATCAGTGACATGGTTCTTTCAACAAAGACAACACCGAAGGGTAAAATAAACTCACCAGATTGATATCCTGAGTTCAGAAAGTAAACCCAAGTCAAGAAAAAAAAAATATTCCATATTAAATGCCAAGTCTGTAGATAAATGACTGCCCGAGTTGCCGTTTTGTCATGGTTTAAACCAATCATAATTCAAACAATTATTTGGCACAAATGTATTTGTAATATACGTGATGTTACATTTCATAAACAATTGAAGTTGAAAAAAATTTTTTTCCCTAAAAGGTTCCCCCCCCCCAAAAAAAAAATTGATTGCTTTTTTAAAATTCCCCTTCGGACATACCGACGGGAGAGATAAGTGCATACCAGAAGTTTGGTACGATTTCACAAAAGTTTGAGAAAGTAGTTCAGTGACAACACAGGACAGGACAGACACTGCACAGATATATATATATATATACTAGCTTGGCTCGGCTCGCTGCGCTCAACTCACCAAGCTTCATTACTGAGGGACGGGCTTATTTTAGCTGAGGCTCATGACTGTACCTGAGTTGCTGTGTTGTCATGATTTACACCAATCATAATACAAACAATTACTTTGTACAAATGTATTTGTTGTGTTTGTGATATTACATTTTTATAGGCAATTTAAGTTTAAGATTAAGGTTGAATGTTTTTTTTTCAAGAAAGAACCCCTCAGCACACATATAGGGGAGGGGTAGGTGCAGACTGGAAGTTTGGGACGATTACACCTCACCACCACGTAATTCAAAACACCTCACCACCAAGTAATTCAAAACACCTCACCACCAAGTAATTCAAAACACCTCACCACCAAGTAATTCAAAACACCTCACCACCACGTAATTCAAAACACCTCACCACCAAGTAATTCAAAACACCTCACCACCAAGTAATTCAAAACACCTCACCACCACGTAATTCAAAACACCTCACCACCAAGTAATTCAAAACACCTCACCACCACGTAATTCAAAACACCTCACCACCAAGTAATTCAAAACACCGCACTACCACGTAATTCAAAACACCTCACCACCAAGTAATTCAACACACCGCACTACCACGTAATTCAAAACACCTCACCACCAAGTAAGTTAAAACACCTCACAGCCATAAAACACGAAATGAAAACACCTCACCACCACAAAATTAAAAACACCTCACCACCACGAAATTGAAAACACCTCACAGCCATAAAAAACATGTAATAAAACACCTCACAGCCATAAAACACGTAATAAAAACACCTCACAGCCATAAAACACATAATAAAAACACCTCACAGCCATGAAACACGTAATAAAAACACCTCACAGCCATAAAACACGGAATAAAAACACCTCACAGCCATAAAACACGTAATAAAAACACCTCACAGCCATAAAACACGTAATAAAAACACCTCACAGCCATAAAACACGTAATAAAAACACCTCACAGCCATAAAACACGTAATAAAAACACCTCACAGCCATAAAACACGTAATAAAAACACCTCACCACCACGAAATTAAAAACACCTCACAGCCATAAAACACGTAATAAAAACACCTCACAGCCATAAGACACGTAATAAAAACACCTCACAGCCATAAAACACGTAATAAAAACACCTCACCACCACAAAATTAAAAACACCTCACCACCACGAAATTAAAAACACCTCACATCCATAAAACACGTAATAAAAACACCTCACCACCACGAAATTAAAAACACCTCACATCCATAAAACACATAATAAAAACACCTCACAGCCATAAAACACGTAATAAAAACACCTCATAGCCATAAAACGCGTAATAAAAACACCTCACATCCATAAAACACGTAATAAAAACAACTCACAGCCATAAAACACGTAATAAAAACACCTCACAGCCATAAAACACGTAATAAAAACACCTCACAGCCATAAAACACGTAATAAAAACACCTCACCACCACGAAATTAAAAACACCTCACAGCCATAAAACACGTAATAAAAACACCTCATAGCCATAAAACACGTAATAAAAACACCTCACATCCATAAAACACGTAATAAAAACACCTCACAGCCATAAAACACGTAATAAAAACACCTCACAGCCATAAAACACGTAATAAAAACACCTCATAGCCATAAAACACGTAATAAAAACACCTCACCACCACGAAATTAAAAACTCCTCACAGCCATAAAACACGTAATAAAAACACCTCACAGCCACAAAATTAAAAACACCTCACCACCACATCATTTAAAAACACATCACCACCACGTAATTATAAACACCTCACCACCACGTCATTTAAAAACACCTCAACACCACATAATTCAAAATACCTCACCACCACGTGATTCAAAACCACCACAACGTTATTAAAAACACTTCACAACCACGGAAAGAAAAGTTTGAGGGAGTCGTTAAGTGACAACACAGACACTGCCCAGATGTGTCGATATCTATCTATAATTCCACTAATCTCTGTGTGTGTGTGTGTGTGTGTGTGTGTCTGTGTGTGTGTGTGTTTGTCTGTGACCGCTGTTTCTCGACAACCACGGGTCCGATATACTTTAAACTTGCCAGGTATATTGCTGGGGACCCGAGGATGTGCCTTTTCAAGGTTTTAAATTAATCGCAGAAGTAGTTACCGAGCTATGTCCAAAAAACGATTCAACCAATCAGAGAGCAGCGAGCTATCACGTGTGCCGAACGTGGCGAACAGACTCTGCCTCGGATGGCACATTTGAGAGCGTATTCATTTATTTCCCGTCGGCAAACTATGTTGGCGCTATGTTGGCGTTAAACGATGTTTTAAAACTAATTAAAACTAATTTGCGATTCTTTCGCTTTCCTGCGATATGCGACCTTCCGGAGCTCCTGTGAGAGCGTGCGCCATTACGGATAGTACGGGTACGGGCATGCCATATGTTGGCGTTAAACTATGTTTTAAAACTAATTAAAACCATTTCATGTAAATAGAGGGGGGGGGGGGGATTGTCACTGTACTCGCAAGCCGTTCGCCGTTCGCTTTGGCGTTGCGAATGGACCAAAACATTTCATGGACCAAACCATTTCATGTAAAGCGTTCGCCGTTCGCTTTGGCGTTGCGAATGGACCAAAACATTTCATGAACCAAACCATTTCATGTAAATAGAGGGGGGGGATATAATTTTAGATATATATATAGTACGGGCATGCCCTAGTCTATCTATAATTCCAGCAATCTCTGTGTGTGTGTGTGTGTGTGTGTGTGTGTGTCTGTGTGTGTGTTTGTTTGTCTGTGACCGCTGTTTCTCGACAACCACGGGTCCGATATACTTGAAACTTGCCAGGTATATTGCTGGGGACCCGAGGATGTGCCTTTTCAAGGTTTTAAATTAATCGCAGAAGTAGTTACCGAGCTATGTCCAAAAAACGATTCAACCAATCAGAGAGCAGCGAGCTATCACGTGTGCCGAACGTGGCGAACAGACTCTGCCTCGGATGGCACATTTGAGAGCGTATTCATTTATTTCCCGTCGGCAAACTATGTTGGCGCTATGTTGGCGTTAAACGATGTTTTAAAACTAATTAAAACTAATTTGCGATTCTTTCGCTTTCCTGCGATATGCGACCTTCCGGACAGTCAAATGAGGACGTCACTTCCGGACTTACGGATAGTCATAGTGACGCTGAACTGATGCTGAACGTGGCGAGCAGACACTGCCTTGGACGGCACATTTGAGAGCGTATTCATTTATTTGACGTTGCAATCTGTGTTGATTGTTGTAAGGTACGATCGATTGTAGTACATACATATTTATATTTTGTACATATTCATTACGGGCACATCACGGGTACGGGTACGGTACCGGGTACGGTACGGTTACGGGTACGCCACGTACGGGCACGTCCTAGTATAGATAAATGACTGTATCCGAGTTGCCGTTTTGTTATAGTTTAAACCAATCATAATTCCAAAAATTATTTTGCACAAATGTATTTGTAATATACGTGATATCACATTTTATAAACAATTGATGTTGAAAAAAAAAAATTCCCCAAAAAATTCCAAAAATAAAAATTGCAATTTTTTTTTTTAAATACCCTTAGGACATACCGACGGGAGAGATTTGTGCATACCAGAAGTTTGGTACGATTTCACAAAAGTTTGAGAAAGTAGTTCAGTGACAAGACAACACAGGACAGGACAGACGCTGCACAGATATATATATTGTTACGGTCCGCGGATATGGATGTTGTTTGCCGAGCGAAGGCACCGCGGCTGAACAGTTGTTCACCGACTAAACCCGATTCACCCAAACGTTGGCCGTATCGCGCCACAGATACTCAATGTGGAAAAGACTAAGACGACGAATGCAAAGAGGAAGAAGAAGAAGACGTACAGAAGAGTAACGGGGTTTATTATTATTTACACACACATAAGCAAAAAGAGCAGTCACGGGTATTTACAGCGGACATGAAAACGCAGGTGACACAGTGAAAATTACGAGCTTATACAGACTTAGTTACTACCCAGGACAGCACGAACAAACAAACTCACGTACGCAAATGGGGAACTTGCAGGCAGGAATGGCTGGAAAGGATGAGCAGGTGGGATCACAGGGCACAGCGAGCAGGTCCACTCCGGGCGGGAAGCGGGGAGCCAGCAGCTCCTTGAAATCCGCTTTACAGCGCACGCCGGCAGCTCCTGGTATTCGGCTTTACAGCGCACGCCGGCAGGGTCACTCGCTGCCCCGTCAGGGCTTCACGCGGCTGGTTGAAACGGGGCTGGACTCATCTGCCGTATCTCTTTGCAACTCGTTCGTAAAAGTTCCTCTGCTTTCTCTTGGACCCTTTCTTTGTCGTGTACCTCTCCACGCAGCTCAGCTCGTATTCCCTTCCTCTCACTTCTCTCCAGCGCGGGACTGACACGCCCTCTCCCCCGTGCTCTGTTTCGTGACCTTGTATCGTAATCCCACGGGCTTGTCTCCTTATTTGGGCATCGCGCCGACGGCACGCCCCTCGTGGCGAGCCACGGACTTGTTTCCTTATTTGGGCATGGGGCTGCACAGCCCCGCCCTTCATGGCGCGCCCTGGGCTTGCCTCTCCCGGGCGACCCCGCCCCTCCTGTTCAAACAGAGCACGGAGCACATATTCACTATAGCAGCGAAATGAGAGGGCGTGCACCCCACGCTTGTGAACTGCTTTACCCGCAGATGGAGAGTTTGGCTGGGAAATGGAAGTATTGAAGGGGAGCTATTCTTAATTGATTCCGTGCAATGGAGTATTATTCTAATGGAAGACAAGGCCTTACTCTAAAACACATAATAAGATATAAGCTACTGAACAAGGGTTTTATCGGGTCCTGCAATGTGGTGTTTCATGGAATAACTACTGGGACCCCCTTTTTACCTTTACACAACTCTGGAGGCAGGAGGGGCCATATTCAAACAATGTTCATCACCATTTCCAATACAATACAACACAATCAAAAAAATGCAATTCTCATATCCGCAACACTGCACCCTCCTCCTCTTAGGCACCTCCCGGGCCTACAACTTTTATTTAGTGTGACACGCAGGTGTAGTTCCCTCTACTTTTAACCTGACCCTGAGTGCGACAGTTTTAAAACATAAATAAATATGTACCGCTGCTCCATTGCACCCTGCCTAACAGACTCACGCCCACAGTTAACCGAATTGCGGAATGGTCTTCAAACTATACACTGACGGTGGGGAGCATTATTTACAGTTGACGCTACTTTTATTTACAAAACTAACCCAGGACCTGTAATTGTTCTTTCTGGGGGGGAGACAGTCTGCTCTGCATCAATGCACCATGAAAGCACCCAAAACGCACCAAAACACCCTCAAGCACCAATCGGTGCAGTCACCACCGTTCATCAGTGTTCATGAATAATCAAAATAAACCAACAACCCCTAACCCTGCAGGTGGTCTCTTGCTCTTCGGCTCCCTCTGCTGGCTATTATTATTTCTTCCAGTTGTTGTCTTTTTTTTCCTTTGCTGGCGGCCTATTTGCAATAAAATGCACCTAACGTGTCTGTTTTTATTTTCTTTATTTATGGCCCACAGGGCCGACTAGTGTGGTTCACCTGTGGGGCATCGGTGCCCTGTGGCCAAGGTCCGCAAGCAAGATTTCGGGCCCTCATGGCCGGTTCCAGCAGAGGGGCCATGCCCCAACCCATGGGGTCCATAAGTGGTGCTCGGCCACAGACATGTGGTCCATAATGTGGTGCATCGATGCAGACAGCTGGTTCTGGGAGTTCCGGGCGCACAATGGAGGACGCACGCTCCCCTTGGCGCCCAATGGCGCACAGGTCATGTGGGAGACAAAAGGGGGAAGACAGATGAGCGAGGGGTAAGGTCACAAGGGTACACATCAATAAGGCAATGCAGGGCGAAATGCGTACGGAGAGCGAAGTGAGAAAGCTCGTCCCTACCGTACGTCACCCCCCCTGTCACCTACACTACCCTTGCCCTTACCCCATATTTACAAAATCTACACATTTACAAATTCGTCACTACTGTCACGTCTCCCCATATTTCCCTTATACCAAATTCGTCTCCACAATCCCTCTATCCAAAATTTGCCATCACCCAATTCGTCATCAATCCTCATAAGGAGGAAGAGATGGAACAACAAAGCACAATGTCACACCCACGTCATGATGCGTCTCACAATCCAAAACATTTGCATCATAAAATAATTAAACCATCCTGGCCTGGTGTGGAGGTACCTGTCACCTCAGGTGAGTGGATGCAGATGGTGCGAGGAGATCCTTCATCCTATCTACCCTCTAAATGACTTTAACACTCTTTACTCTACCCGGGGTCTCTCCCTGCCAATTCATTGGCCAACTTACACTATGGGTTCTAAAAACCAATTCCCATTGACCAAACTGTGGTGCTTCTCAATTTGGGGTCTCACTCCCCCGATTCATCTCCCGGTGCCCTTGCACAATTTCTGGGCTGGGTCGTGCAGCTCTCCCAGCAGGTCTACCCACCTGCACACCTCCACCACTGCAGTTGCCACCCGAGCTTACCTAGCTCCTCACCCTAACCTAACTAACTGGGGAAGGCCCCTCCTGGCTCTGTCACCCCTTGGTGCCCTCTGGCACTGGGCTACCCGGGTCCGTCCTCCGGATCCTCGGGCCCCATCCACAACAACTCTACCGGCTCCCAGAGCCCACCTGCGGCCTCACCTGGCCGACATCCTCACAGTGGTGGAGTGCCCAAACCAACTACACACACTAACAGGCTACAAGCCCAGCCATTTCCACAACACGAATGCACCCATCCAATCACCATTCTTCCACCCGCACCACAGATGCCAATATACAACCACAATTTACCTATACCCTCTACCTAACACTTACACTACCCGCCCCGGGTATTCGTGATGGGGGTCCATCCTTCCCCCACTCACACCTTCGCACCATCCACTCCACTCCATAGTTTCCACCATACTCACTCCACGACCATCCATTCCAATACCCCATATATTCCACACTCCATGTATTCCACACACCTGTTGGTGCACACCTGTGCACTCACACCTGGTGCCACCTGCACCCTCCTTCCTTCCTGGACCATTTGGTCAGCACAACACCCATCACCTTCACTCACTCATACTCTGCTCCATACACCTGTTCAGTTGCACACCTGTGCAATCACACCTGTTCAATCACACCTGTTCACCATACATTCCCAATCCTCAAACACACGGCATCATCTCATCTAACTACTCCCCTCTGAAACTTGCGCTTCCCAGTCGTCCCTTTAAACTATTGCGCTCCCTCGTCATTATAATCCACACTAATCTACCTGCGTCCCCACTACAGGTATCCTTGTCACTACCTAACCTTAACGTTACCTAATGTCAATCTCTAGATCCCTACACACGATATATCCTAACCCTCCCGGGCTAGTTTTCACCGCCATAAACCCCATAAACTAGTGCTCCTTTGCCCCCCTCTGTGAGGGATGGTGGATTGGCCATCCCATCACATCGGGGATCTCTCACTATTAATTTTGCTCGTCCAAATCCAACAAATCAAAAATTTGCCAATCATCTGCCAATCACTGTACCATTACCAATCATCACTCTGCCAATCCTTTGCCAATCATCAAATTTTGTTTTTCTAATTTCGGGTCCAGACCACTATCCTCATCATTACAGTCTACTTACTAATGCCTCTCGGTGCGCCAATTCACTTCCACAGCCCGGCTTCGTAAAGCCGAGCAATGAATGCGGGTTGCTTGGTGCCGGCGGTTGGATATGTCCGACACTCGGTGAAGGGAAGGAGGTTTACTCGGGCCGAGATCCCACGCACCACCTCGGCACGGAGCCATCCCATGGCCAGATCTCGACCTGCCGGAACGTCTCAACAAAAAGGGGTCGCCATGACGACCCTTCCTATCGGGCTGCCCGTTCCGCCTAGCGGAGCACGGGCGCGGCCGTTCCAAGCGCGGCCCAGCGTGGATCACGTACGGCGGTCCTTTTGAACCCGCCGTGGTTCGGATCCCCGCTGGTCCTCGCGGTACGCGAAACCCGGCACGCACCGAGGGCCCGATTCGGCTAAATGTCGTTCTAACCGCTAACCCGGTTACCGTCGATGCCTCACCTGCATGCTTACACCCCGCAGCCCGTTCCTTGCTCATACATCCAGCTGTTCCCATGCTCCTCGTCATTGCACCTTCTCTTACGCACCCAGGTACACTCATTCCGCTCACAGACTTGGTCACACACCTGACCACCGAACACCTTGGCACACACTCGTCGTTCGCACACCTCACCAACACACCTCTTCGCACCCCCTCCTCGGTCACCTCCTCTGTGACAACCACAGGTGTGCTCTCACTCGCACACCCAACTACGTGCCTTACTACCAGTTCAAGTGTGCATTCCCACACACGCTCTACCATTCCAGGTGTGCATCCTTCCCTTCCAGGTGTACATCCTCGCTCACCTGTCACAACCAACTCACGCTCCGTGTCACTTTCACTACTTTCACCACCACTCTTGACAGCGCACTCACCCTTACTCTCGACAGCGCACTCTTTCCTCATGCACCCGTCCGTTACACACCTTTCTCGCGCACACTCTCCCGTTACATCCTCTGTAACACTCACCACAGACGTGCATTGTCCCTTACTTTTGACAGCGCACTCTTTCCTCATGCACCCGTCCGTTACACACCTTGCTCGCGCACCCTCTTGCGCACACTCTCCCGTTACATCCTCTGTAACACTCACCACAGGCGTGCATTCTCCCTTACTCTCGACCGCGCACTCTTTCCTCATGCACCCGTCCGTTACACACCTTTCTCGCGCACTCTCCCCCGTTACATCCTCTGTAACACTCACCACAGGCGTGCATTCTCCCTTACTCTCGACCGCGCACTCTTTCCTCATGCACCCGTCCGTTACACACCTTTCTCGCACATCCTCTTGCGCACACTCTCTCGTTACTTCCTCTGTAACACTCACTACAGGCGTGCATTCTCTCGTTACATCCTCTGTAACACTCCTCACTACGCGCTTCCATGTGCTCCCTTGCACACGCGCTACGACCGACTCACTCTCGACAGCACACTCACTCCTCGGCGCGCACTTTTTCCTCACACACCCCAGAGTCGGACATTCTCGCACACCTCCTCTTTCGCACACCGTACCTGTTGCACACTTCACCAACGGCCTCTCACGAACACCCGGGTCCAATTCAACCCCCAAGCCGACTGAAGCTCCCCTCACATCATGTACATTTCCTCGTATATCGCCACTCACCTTGGCACCTCGTCTCCGCACCTCCTTCACCACCTGCAAACTCTTTATTTGGTTAGTGAGCACACCATTATGAGTTGAGCACCGACCTTGTACATATTCCATCACCTCCTCCTGTATTTCTCTCTTAGTTTCTGTCCGTCTCTTCTTAATTTCACTCACCTCTTCTTCCACCTCCTCTAATTTTTGCTTCACCTCTTTTATTTCCCGGTGCGTCTCCTCAAGTTCGTCCTCTAAGGCTATCTTGACCGTCTCTATGTGCGTCCTCACCTGCCGGTCCTTCGTCTCCATTATCTCTGTCACCTCGTCCAACCTCATTGTCAGTCTCTCACGTACCATCTGACATTGCCTCTGTGTCGCTATTAAGTCGTCCTTGATGTCTCTTTGTGTCGCTTTTCAGCCTCCTAGTACCGCAGTGTTCTTTTGTACCTGCTCCACTAACTCCGTCTGTCCCACCGTCAGCTGTTCCACCTCCTCCGTCAGGTCCTCTATGCCCCCTTGTAACTTTGCCGTCCCATTTCTCACTTCTTTCTCCATACGCTTTTCACCTCGCTTTACCTCCTCGCGTACCCCCGAGACCTCCTCACTTACACCTCGTCGTATCTCCTCTTTCATCTCCTCCCTCTCTTTTGTAGATGCCGCCCTCATCTGTCCCAATTCATCCCTCTGAGCATCCAGTTTGGTTTCTACCCCGATTTTTACCTCCTCTATCTGCTCTCCCATTTGTTTAATTTCTCGGGCGGATTGCTCCCCTATCTCCCGCAATTTGTCTTCCATCCTATCCTCTAACCTCCTCAACCCATTTTTCACCCCCTCTAACTGATTCTCCTGGGCAGCCATTCTATTTTCCACCCCCGTTAACCCATGTTTCACCCCCTCTATCCCATTGTGTAATCCCTCTAATTTAGCTTCTAGCCGTTCCCCCATTTCTCCCATTTTGCCCCCCAATCGCTCACTATCAGCCCTCGCTTCGTCCCTCATTCGCTCACTATCAGCCCTCGCTTCGTCCCTCATTCGCTCACCCTGAGCATCCATTTTTGCCATCATTTGAATCATAAAGACTCGCATGTACTCTGGCATCTCTGGCTCGGCTGCCGCGACCACGTGCGCAGCGCAATTTGGTGCGGCTACGGTCACGGGCGCGGCAAAATTTGGTGCCGCTACAACCACGTGCGCGATGGCTCCATTTTGTGCGCCTGATACCCCCTCAACCACCTCCTCCATATACATTACCCCGAGGTCCTGGGTTACTCCTAACCCCTCCTCTAGCTCACCCACCTGCATCCGATCGCCTTGACCAGCCATGGCGCGATTTCAAAATTCGGGTTTTGCTTTAAAACAACGCAAATTTCGGTGGTTCCAAATTTTGACCAAATTTTTTTTTCTAGCTGTTTTAAAAATTTGGTTCGGGCCTCGTATCCCACTCCCCGACACCAATTGTTACGGTCCGCGGATATGGATGTTGTTTGCCGAGCGAAGGCACCGCGGCCGAACAGTTGTTCCCCGACTAAACCCGATTCACCCAAACGTTGGCCGTATCGTGCCACAGATACTCAATGTGGAAAAGACTAAGACGACGAATGCAAAGAGGAAGAAGAAGAAGAAGACGTACAGAAGAGTAACGGGGTTTATTATTATTTACACACACATAAGCAAAAAGAGCAGTCACGGGTATTTACAGCGGACATGAAAACGCAGGTGACACAGTGAAAATTACTAGCTTATACAGACTTAGTTACTACCCAGGACAGCACGAACAAAACAAACTCACGTACGCAAATGGGGAACTTGCAGGCAGGAATGGCTGGAAAGGATGAGCAGGTGGGATCACAGGGCACAGCGAGCAGGTCCACTCCGGGCGGGAAGCGGGGAGCCAGCAGCTCCTTGAAATCCGCTTTACAGCGCACGCCGGCAGCTCCTGGTATTCGGCTTTACAGCGCACGCCGGCAGGGTCACTCGCTGCCCCGTCAGGGCTTCACGCGGCTGGTTGAAACGGGGCTGGACTCATCTGCCGTATCTCTTTGCAACTCGTTCGTAAAAGTTCCTCTGCTTTCTCTTGGACCCTTTCTTTGTCGTGTACCTCTCCACGCAGCTCAGCTCGTATTCCCTTCCTCTCACTTCTCTCCAGCGCGGGACTGACACGCCCTCTCCCCCGTGCTCTGTTTCGTGACCTTGTATCGTAATCCCACGGGCTTGTCTCCTTATTTGGGCATCGCGCCGACGGCACGCCCCTCGTGGCGAGCCACGGACTTGTTTCCTTATTTGGGCATGGGGCTGCACAGCCCCGCCCTTCGTGGCGCGCCCTGGGCTTGCCTCTCCCGGGCGACCCCGCCCCTCCTGTTCAAACAGAGCACGGAGCACATATTCACTATAGCAGCGAAATGAGAGGGCGTGCACCCTACGCTTGTGAACTGCTTTACCCGCAGATGGAGAGTTTGGCTGGGAAATGGAAGTATTGAAGGGGAGCTATTCTTAATTGATTCCGTGCAATGGAGTATTATTCTAATGGAAGACAAGGCCTTACTCTAAAACACATAATAAGATATAAGCTACTGAACAAGGGCTTTATCGGGTCCTGCAATGTGGTGTTTCATGGAATAACTACTGGGACCCCCTTTTTACCTTTACACAACTCTGGAGGCAGGAGGGGCCATATTCAAACAATGTTCATCACCATTTCCAATACAATACAACACAATCAAAAAAATGCAATTCTCATATCCGCAACACTGCACCCTCCTCCTCTTAGGCACCTCCCGGGCCTACAACTTTTATTTAGTGTGACACGCAGGTGTAGTTCCCTCTACTTTTAACCTGACCCTGAGTGCGACAGTTTTAAAACATAAATAAATATGTCCCGCTGCTCCATTGCACCCTGCCTAACAGACTCATGCCCACAGTTAACCGAATTGCGGAATGGTCTTCAAACTATACACTGACGGTGGGGAGCATTATTTACAGTTGACGCTACTTTTATTTACAAAACTAACCCAGGACCTGTAATTGTTCTTTCTGGGGGGGAGACAGTCTGCTCTGCATCAATGCACCATGAAAGCACCCAAAACGCACCAAAACACCCTCAAGCACCAATCGGTGCAGTCACCACCGTTCATCAGTGTTCATGAATAATCAAAATAAACCAACAACCCCTAACCCTGCAGGTGGTCTCTTGCTCTTCGGCTCCCTCTGCTGGCTATTATTATTTCTTCCAGTTGTTGTCTTTTTTTTCCTTTGCTGGCGGCCTATTTGCAATAAAATGCACCTAACGTGTCTGTTTTTATTTTCTTTATTTATGGCCCACAGGGCCGACTAGTGTGGTTCACCTGTGGGGCATCGGTGCCCTGTGGCCAAGGTCCGCAAGCAAGATTTCGGGCCCTCATGGCCGGTTCCAGCAGAGGGGCCATGCCCCAACCCATGGGGTCCATAAGTGGTGCTCGGCCACAGACATGTGGTCCATAATGTGGTGCATCGATGCAGACAGTTGGTTCTGGGAGTTCCGGGCGCACAATGGAGGACGCACGCTCCCCTTGGCGCCCAATGGCGCACAGGTCATGTGGGAGACAAAAGGGGGAAGACAGATGAGCGAGGGGTAAGGTCACAAGGGTACACATCAATAAGGCAATGCAGGGCGAAATGCGTACGGAGAGCGAAGTGAGAAAGCTCGTCCCTACCGTACGTCACCCCCCCTGTCACCTACACTACCCTTGCCCTTACCCCATATTTACAAAATCTACACATTTACAAATTCGTCACTACTGTCACGTCTCCCCATATTTCCCTTATACCAAATTCGTCTCCACAATCCCTCTATCCAAAATTTGCCATCACCCAATTCGTCATCAATCCTCATAAGGAGGAAGAGATGGAACAACAAAGCACAATGTCACACCCACGTCATGATGCGTCTCACAATCCAAAACATTTGCATCATAAAATAATTAAACCATCCTGGCCTGGTGTGGAGGTACCTGTCACCTCAGGTGAGTGGATGCAGATGGTGCGAGGAGATCCTTCATCCTATCTACCCTCTAAATGACTTTAACACTCTTTACTCTACCCGGGGTCTCTCCCTGCCAATTCATTGGCCAACTTACACTATGGGTTCTAAAAACCAATTCCCATTGACCAAACTGTGGTGCTTCTCAATTTGGGGTCTCACTCCCCCGATTCATCTCCCGGTGCCCTTGCACAATTTCTGGGCTGGGTCGTGCAGCTCTCCCAGCAGGTCTACCCACCTGCACACCTCCACCACTGCAGTTGCCACCCGAGCTTACCTAGCTCCTCACCCTAACCTAACTAACTGGGGAAGGCCCCTCCTGGCTCTGTCACCCCTTGGTGCCCTCTGGCACTGGGCTACCCGGGTCCGTCCTCCGGATCCTCGGGCCCCATCCACAACAACTCTACCGGCTCCCAGAGCCCACCTGCGGCCTCACCTGGCCGACATCCTCACAGTGGTGGAGTGCCCAAACCAACTACACACACTAACAGGCTACACGCCCAGCCATTTCCACAACACGAATGCACCCATCCAATCACCATTCTTCCACCCGCACCACAGATGCCAATATACAACCACAATTTACCTATACCCTCTACCTAACACTTACACTACCCGCCCCGGGTATTCGTGATGGGGGTCCATCCTTCCCCCACTCACACCTTCGCACCATCCACTCCACCCCTTAGTTTCCACCATACTCACTCCACGACCATCCATTCCAATACCCCATATATTCCACACTCCATGTATTCCACACACCTGTTGGTGCACACCTGTGCACTCACACCTGGTGCCACCTGCACCCTCCTTCCTTCCTGGACCATTTGGTCAGCACAACACCCATCACCTTCACTCACTCATACTCTGCTCCATACACCTGTTCAGTTGCACACCTGTGCAATCACACCTGTTCAATCACACCTGTTCACCATACATTCCCAATCCTCAAACACACGGCATCATCTCATCTAACTACTCCCCTCTGAAACTTGCGCTTCCCAGTCGTCCCTTTAAACTATTGCGCTCCCTCGTCATTATAATCCACACTAATCTACCTGCGTCCCCACTACAGGTATCCTTGTCACTACCTAACCTTAACGTTACCTAATGTCAATCTCTAGATCCCTACACACGATATATCCTAACCCTCCCGGGCTAGTTTTCACCGCCATAAACCCCATAAACTAGTGCTCCTTTGCCCCCCTCTGTGAGGGATGGTGGATTGGCCATCCCATCACATCGGGGATCTCTCACTATTAATTTTGCTCGTCCAAATCCAACAAATCAAAAATTTGCCAATCATCTGCCAATCACTGTACCATTACCAATCATCACTCTGCCAATCCTTTGCCAATCATCAAATTTTGTTTTTCTAATTTCGGGTCCAGACCACTATCCTCATCATTACAGTCTACTTACTAATGCCTCTCGGTGCGCCAATTCACTTCCACAGCCCGGCTTCGTAAAGCCGAGCAATGAATGCGGGTTGCTTGGTGCCGGCGGTTGGATATGTCCGACACTCGGTGAAGGGAAGGAGGTTTACTCGGGCCGAGATCCCACGCACCACCTCGGCACGGAGCCATCCCATGGCCAGATCTCGACCTGCCGGAACGTCTCAACAAAAAGGGGTCGCCATGACGACCCTTCCTATCGGGCTGCCCGTTCCGCCTAGCGGAGCACGGGCGCGGCCGTTCCAAGCGCGGCCCAGCGTGGATCACGTACGGCGGTCCTTTTGAACCCGCCGTGGTTCGGATCCCCGCTGGTCCTCGCGGTACGCGAAACCCGGCACGCACCGAGGGCCCGATTCGGCTAAATGTCGTTCTAACCGCTAACCCGGTTACCGTCGATGCCTCACCTGCATGCTTACACCCCGCAGCCCGTTCCTTGCTCATACATCCAGCTGTTCCCATGCTCCTCGTCATTGCACCTTCTCTTACGCACCCAGGTACACTCATTCCGCTCACAGACTTGGTCACACACCTGACCACCGAACACCTTGGCACACACTCGTCGTTCGCACACCTCACCAACACACCTCTTCGCACCCCCTCCTCGGTCACCTCCTCTGTGACAACCACAGGTGTGCTCTCACTCGCACACCCAACTACGTGCCTTACTACCAGTTCAAGTGTGCATTCCCACACACGCTCTACCATTCCAGGTGTGCATCCTTCCCTTCCAGGTGTACATCCTCGCTCACCTGTCACAACCAACTCACGCTCCGTGTCACTTTCACTACTTTCACCACCACTCTTGACAGCGCACTCACCCTTACTCTCGACAGCGCACTCTTTCCTCATGCACCCGTCCGTTACACACCTTTCTCGCGCACACTCTCCCGTTACATCCTCTGTAACACTCACCACAGACGTGCATTGTCCCTTACTTTTGACAGCGCACTCTTTCCTCATGCACCCGTCCGTTACACACCTTGCTCGCGCACCCTCTTGCGCACACTCTCCCGTTACATCCTCTGTAACACTCACCACAGGCGTGCATTCTCCCTTACTCTCGACCGCGCACTCTTTCCTCATGCACCCGTCCGTTACACACCTTTCTCGTGCACTCTCCCCCGTTACATCCTCTGTAACACTCACCACAGGCGTGCATTCTCCCTTACTCTCGACCGCGCACTCTTTCCTCATGCACCCGTCCGTTACACACCTTTCTCGCACATCCTCTTGCGCACACTCTCTCGTTACTTCCTCTGTAACACTCACTACAGGCGTGCATTCTCTCGTTACATCCTCTGTAACACTCCTCACTACGCGCTTCCATGTGCTCCCTTGCACACGCGCTACGACCGACTCACTCTCGACAGCACACTCACTCCTCGGCGCGCACTTTTTCCTCACACACCCCAGAGTCGGACATTCTCGCACACCTCCTCTTTCGCACACCGTACCTGTTGCACACTTCACCAACGGCCTCTCACGAACACCCGGGTCCAATTCAACCCCCAAGCCGACTGAAGCTCCCCTCACATCATGTACATTTCCTCGTATATCGCCACTCACCTTGGCACCTCGTCTCCGCACCTCCTTCACCACCTGCAAACTCTTTATTTGGTTAGTGAGCACACCATTATGAGTTGAGCACCGACCTTGTACATATTCCATCACCTCCTCCTGTATTTCTCTCTTAGTTTCTGTCCGTCTCTTCTTAATTTCACTCACCTCTTCTTCCACCTCCTCTAATTTTTGCTTCACCTCTTTTATTTCCCGGTGCGTCTCCTCAAGTTCGTCCTCTAAGGCTATCTTGACCGTCTCTATGTGCGTCCTCACCTGCCGGTCCTTCGTCTCCATTATCTCTGTCACCTCGTCCAACCTCATTGTCAGTCTCTCACGTACCATCTGACATTGCCTCTGTGTCGCTATTAAGTCGTCCTTGATGTCTCTTTGTGTCGCTTTTCAGCCTCCTAGTACCGCAGTGTTCTTTTGTACCTGCTCCACTAACTCCGTCTGTCCCACCGTCAGCTGTTCCACCTCCTCCGTCAGGTCCTCTATGCCCCCTTGTAACTTTGCCGTCCCATTTCTCACTTCTTTCTCCATACGCTTTTCACCTCGCTTTACCTCCTCGCGTACCCCCGAGACCTCCTCACTTACACCTCGTCGTATCTCCTCTTTCATCTCCTCCCTCTCTTTTGTAGATGCCGCCCTCATCTGTCCCAATTCATCCCTCTGAGCATCCAGTTTGGTTTCTACCCCGATTTTTACCTCCTCTATCTGCTCTCCCATTTGTTTAATTTCTCGGGCGGATTGCTCCCCTATCTCCCGCAATTTGTCTTCCATCCTATCCTCTAACCTCCTCAACCCATTTTTCACCCCCTCTAACTGATTCTCCTGGGCAGCCATTCTATTTTCCACCCCCGTTAACCCATGTTTCACCCCCTCTATCCCATTGTCTAATCCCTCTAATTTAGCTTCTAGCCGTTCCCCCATTTCTCCCATTTTGCCCCCCAATCGCTCACTATCAGCCCTCGCTTCGTCCCTCATTCGCTCACTATCAGCCCTCGCTTCGTCCCTCATTCGCTCACCCTGAGCATCCATTTTTGCCATCATTTGAATCATAAAGACTCGCATGTACTCTGGCATCTCTGGCTCGGCTGCCGCGACCACGTGCGCAGCGCAATTTGGTGCGGCTACGGTCACGGGCGCGGCAAAATTTGGTGCCGCTACAACCACGTGCGCGATGGCTCCATTTTGTGCGCCTGATACCCCCTCAACCACCTCCTCCATATACATTACCCCGAGGTCCTGGGTTACTCCTAACCCCTCCTCTAGCTCACCCACCTGCATCCGATCGCCTTGACCAGCCATGGCGCGATTTCAAAATTCGGGTTTTGCTTTAAAACAACACAAATTTCGGTGGTTCCAAATTTTGACCAAATTTTTTTTTCTAGCTGTTTTAAAAATTTGGTTCGGGCCTCGTATCCCACTCCCCGACACCAATTGTTACGGTCCGCGGATATGGATGTTGTTTGCCGAGCGAAGGCACCGCGGCCGAACAGTTGTTCCCCGACTAAACCCGATTCACCCAAACGTTGGCCGTATCGTGCCACAGATACTCAATGTGGAAAAGACTAAGACGAC
>NC_136269.1:578087-672446 GCF_964187855.1 Myxine glutinosa
CGGCTGCGGGGTAGCATCATTGGCTGAGGGCATGGCTGTGCCGCTGCGTATGCAGCACAAGGCTGCGGGGAAGCATCATTGGCTGAGGGCATGGCTGTGCCGCTGCGTATGCAGCACACGGCTGCGGGGTAGCATCATTGGCTGAGGGTGTGGCTGTGCCGCTGCGTATGCAGCAAACGGCTGCGGGGTAGCATCATTGGCTGAGGGTGTGGCTGTGCCTCTGCGTATGCAGCACACAGCTGCGGGGTAGCATCATTGGCTGAGGGCTTGGCTGTGCTGCTGCGTATGCAGCACATGGCTGTGGGGTAGCACCATTGGCTGAGGGCTTGGCTGTGCCACTGCGTATGCAGCACAAGGCTGCGGGGTAGCATCATTGGCTGAGGGCTTGGCTGTGCCGCTGATGCCGTGCCCTCTGCTGGTTAAGGCAGGGATTTGGAATTTGGTCAGGGTGCCAGTGATAGTTTGCCTACTCTTTGCGAATCTTGTACTTCTATGACATGGAGGCCAAATTCATTTGTAGAGACTTGATTGATTTAGCAGTGTTTTGGGAATATGTACTTGAGATTTGAGCATCATGAGCTATACACTCAGAAGGGAACATTTAAACAGAATGACCGCTAAAAAGCCTGCTTTAACCATTCACCTTTTGCTCCATTCAAGAAGACCAAGGTCACTGAGAAGAATGCGAGCGTAGTGGAAAGGTGAGCGTGTGTCTTCATGTTGCGGAGAAATCGTTTTGGACTCAGCCCAGTCTTCTGGAAGTTCAGCACTTTGCCCAATGTGCCACTCATGCTCTGCTTGCCACTGTCGTTCAAGTATTTCAGTAAGTGCCTGCTCATCCTGTGCTGAAAAATGGGGGTGTGTTTCAGGGGCAGGTTGGTGGAGAGCAACACCAGGCCCATGAGGAAGGCACTCAGGGCTGCTGGTACCAATATACTGCAACAGTTCATCCAGGTCATCATCCTGTGGAAGAACTGGCTCATCCATTTGGCAAAAGTTATCCGGGATGTTTTGTCCATTTTTCTCAATAACCTGTGTTGAGCTGTCATGTTTTACACATGATGGGATCAGCAATGTTGTTGGACAGAATGTTTCCTCGGCATGTGCTGGCCCAAACAGCTTCACTGCATCCCAAACGTGCTTCCCGGATGCGTCACGCGTGAGCAGCCGAACCCGATGGTTGCACGGTCGCAGCAGAGAATCCACAATCCCAGCAGATGATTGTGGATGAGATTCAGCGGAAAAGACATCTGATGCTGGACAAATCGGTCTGGTGCTCGCACCAGATCTCATCAAACCAAGTCGTTCCTTCATTACCAGATCATCTTGATTGGTGTCTGCCAATTGTGGTAACTCCATCACTGATAGTAATGTGTCCACCCTGCTGCCGTTGGTCAACAGGAAAATCTGCATGTGCGCTGACTCTAAAATCTCTGTCTTTTGGGTCTCGTTTTCTTTTGAGAGGTACTGCTCGCTCAAAAGGCTGTCCTGTAGGGCCGCTCCTCCATCCGCCAAAGGGAAGTGCTCCAGCAAGGTTAATAAATGAGCAACTGCCGCACGGCCAGCATGCACCAAAAGGCCTCGGGGAACTTCTGGAGAATCTAAGGCACAGAAGAAAGCGCAAGTAAGGATCGAGGTAACGTCTTGAAGCTTGTAGGAGTACAAGAGAGCAAAAGAGAAAATGCACAGTTTTCTTCTTTATTTTAAATCCAATTGAAATCCATATTGAGCATTTATTAAATCCATACGCAATGAAAGGCGCACACACAAAGAGTAAAACACTCAGGATTATTGAGAGAGGATGGGTTAATAAGTAGGTCTTGCATTATTTCATCAAAATCACCTCCGGGTGACCCTGCGAAGCATTAGACTTTGGAAAAAACACACCATATAGGCCTCGAATCGAGTTAGTGTTATTTACAGCTGCTGCGGGGCAGCAAGTCAGTCCCATTTGGAAAAGCACCGAGTCGTCTGCCCGGAACTTTCCGTTCGTGCTGGTTTCCATGATAAACAAAAAGGCCTGCTGGCATCCAGATGCCTCAACGAATAGGAAGTAAAAAACAAACTGCTGTCTCTCAACTTCCTGGGTATGAAAAGCATTGCAACCTACTTACTTCTTCGATATGAACACTGCACAACTAGACAGGAAGCAATGTTGATAGTTACACACTGGCTTTGCCACCGAGCTTCATTTAACAACGACGATCTTCCGGTAAACACTCACTGCACATGATCCATGAAAAACAAGCGTTTTCGATTTCAAGCAATTTTTTGGGAAAACAAAGGGATGCACATGGAAAATAGGAGGAAACAAATGCTCAGGAACATGGCAGAGGCACGAGCTCTCTAAAGTGTCCGATGCAACAAGTATCCGACCTCGGCCTCGACTGCCACGACATTGACATTTTACTCTCTGTCAATTCACTCCTCAATGAACCTCACTTCTCCATTACAAAAGGACAAAGGGCAAACAATATGTCCGCGGAACACGATTAATCCGAAAAACATACCCGTATCAAAGGAACAAAACCAAATCTCTCAATCGAACTGATGAAGAACATCGATTTAGATTTTTGGGGAGACGTACATTTTCAGGATTCGTCATGTGCCGTGCAGATATGCCTTGCAATTGGCCAGTAAAATGGCCACAAGCACAAAAATACAGGGCAGCACATGAAGGACTTTCGTAAAATGGCAAAATGGAGGCAAGTAAGTAGAAGGACATGTTCTGCAAAGGCAAAAGCACCAGTCACCTTCTCTATTCTTTCTGCGTACGAAACATTCAGTTCAGAATACCACGAACATGAGCGTCTGTGCCTTTCTGACCGTTTCTGTCTCTCCGTTTCTGTCTCTCTGTCTCTGTCTCTCTCTCTGTCTCTCTCTCTGTCTCTCTCTCTGTCCCCATCCAAAGAGTGGTGTACTCCGAGATAAAGAATCCCCTGCTGGCACTACGCAAGGGATATTCTTGAGGAAAAAACCCAGAGAAAAAGCTCAACAGCAAGCAAACTACCAACTGAGCTATAGTTCTTACTCATCGTTTTGGCAGGTAGTGATGGTCGTCTGTGATCAATGGAAGACGACCTGGGACTCGAGAAACCACTCCCCATCCAGCTCGTCGAACAAGCATACTCATACCATGTCAGCATGTGTGACCCGTACACACAGGCATACAACACCTGGAAGCAAAAAGAGGATGTTACGGAAGCAACAGTGACTATCATTTATATTGAACCAGTTGCTCATTTGAATTTGCTAAAGACGATGGAGGATCACACCAAAAGTTATCTCTTACCCCACCCCACCTCTAGAAGACATTGTGCGAAGGAAGAACTAGTTTTGCTCGTGATGGCTGCTGTGGAGCTGCATTAGTGGACAAGTTAACAATAGATGGAACAAGCGCACATTGATTGAGGTATGCCAACCGCCGTGGGAATCAAGAGAAGCTGCGGTTTCAGGTGCTAGCCCTCTTTTGCTCCAACGAAGGGTTAACACACAAAACGTAGGCTTCTCATTGCTTCGCACGGCGGTTTGCACACCTCAAGCAATGTCCTGGTTATTCTATCCAATAGCCACAGTACCAGTGACAAATCGTATTCATGTCAAATTCAACATCATAAACTTTGTCCAGTGGTCAACCATTCTTGATCCCAGCATGCAACTATTTTTAACCAAATTGTTCACTGAGTTGTGTTAACCTCTTCACAACATGTGGCTGAGCTAACCTCTTCACGACATGTGGCTGAGCTAACCTCTTCATGACATGTGGCTGACCTAACCTCTTCACAGCATGTGGCTGAGCTAACCTCTTCACAACATGTGGCTGAGCTAACCTCTTCACAACATGTGGCTGAGCTAACCTCTTCACAACATGTGGCTGAGCTAACCTCTTCACAACATGTGGCTGAGCTAACCTCTTCACAACATGTGGCTGAGCTAACCTCTTCACAGCATGTGGCTGACCTCACCTCTTCACAGCATGTGGCTGACCTCACCTCTTCACAGCATGTGGCTGACCTAAACTCTTTACAGCATGTGGCTTACCTCACCTCTTCACAACATGTGGCTGAGCTAACCTCTTCACAGCATGTGGCTGACCTCACCTCTTCACAGCATGTGGCTGACCTAACCTCTTCACAGCATGTGGCTGACCTCACCTCTTCACAGCATGTGGCTGACCTCACCTCTTCACAGCATGTGGCTGACCTCAACTCTTCACAGCATGTGGCTGAGCTAACCTCTTCACAGCATGTGGCTGAGCTAACCTCTTCACAGCATGTGGCTGAGCTAACCTCTTCACAACATGTGGCTGAGTTAACCTCTTCACAGCATGTGGCTGACCCCACCTCTTCACAGCATGTGGCTGACCTCACCTCTTCACAGCATGTGGCTGACCTCACCTCTTCACAGCATGTGGCTGACCTCAACTCTTTACAGCATGTGGCTTACCTCACCTCTTCACAGCATGTGGCTGACCTCACCTCTTCACAGCATGTGGCTGACCTCACCTCTTCACAGCATGTGGCTGAGTTAACCTCTTCACAGCATGTGGTTGACCTCACCTCTTCACAGCATGTACAAAACATCTCCAACCAAAAGTTAGTGGATGTTTTCTTTTGCTTTCTACAATATCTTGGTATCCTGATGGATTTTGGTATTTTTTGCAGATATTTTCACCCATGGCAAAATCCTTGATAATAGATGCCTTTTTTAGAAACATTTGAACATAAATAGTTTGAGAAAAGTGATAGTTCGATCTGTCAGTAAATAATGAGATATTATACATGTAATTGTGTGATCTTCGACATAAGATAAAACTGATTGTTTTGGGATGACTCGAATACACAGCAAGGAAAGGGTTCAAGAAGTTTGACAGACAACAACATAAGGATAATTTCGCAAGAATGACCTCTCCTTGCTTTCAGGCTATATTACGTTGTTTACAAAGTTAATGTGAAACGTCCACACAATGAATTACACATTATGATTTTATTCAATGAGGCAAATGTCAATATAACGAAAAAACGAGAGCCAAGTCAATAGAGCTCCATCGCAAATCCCCATGCTTTCCACCTCAGACAAAGTTGAGAGATGGCAAAAGTTTCCACCAGAAATGACCCAATATCAAATTTTGAGTTGAAAACTTTTTAAGCGGTGAAGCCGCTTCAATGTTGGCTTTGTCCTTCCTTCCATCCATCCGTCAGAAATGAAGAAGAAGAACCTTTCTAACCCACTGTGTTCATTTCTAAAGGGTTCTAAAGGGTAATTCTAAACTGTAATTCAAAAGGGATCGAAAGGGTAATTCTACAGGGTTCTAAAGTTATCAGTCTGTCATGTCTGTGCAATAACATTACACATTAGAGTACGTTAGTAGATGGGAAATCGCTGCACAATTGGCACTGCTGCTTTGCTCAAGCATCCACACTTTTATGGCTGCATTTGTTTGTTTTTTAAAGTATATGGCGCCCAGCAAAAGCTAAATGCAGGGGTGTCTTGAACACTTTATTGGGCCCTGTTAATGAGGCTACCTTCTACCAAAGATTGTGCAAAGTTTTGAACTCGGCTGGCTCACATCGCTAGGTAAAGCAAAAACAAGAATAAAGAGATCCCTGAACTGGCAAATCTTTGTAGAAATCCGTGAGTTATGTTTATTCTTCCTTTTTAGAAATCAAGTTAATTACGTTACAGAAACACATGGTCACGGTCTTGTTGGTTGTAATACGTTTAACAGGAACCTAATGGACTCTAATGGACTTTAACAGGAATGGAATCTAATGGGAGATCATGTAGGTTACAGGCAGATGCAATGACATTTCATGGATGATGATAAAAAGATTATGCTTAGGATCATATAGATGCAACGATGCTCTTTAGGATGCTAAATACAGACTTGGCATTTAACATGGATTTTTTTTTCTTCTTGACTTGGGTTTACTTTCTGAACTCGGTATATCAATCTGGTGAGTTTCTTTTACACTTTGGTGATTTATTTGTTAAAAGAACCATGTCACTGATTGTCTGTCGCAGCAAGAATTCAACAACAGGATTATATCACAGGTGGCGTGGCAAAATGTACGGACAGGAGCATTTGATGATTGGCTTCACAGTCGGGTATACAAGGGTTGTTGCGTTCTGTATTAGTGGAAAACAACTGCTGCACGTCTCGAAAAGTTATTGCCGCTTCCTCTGGAGATGGTCCGTCAACGTGACAATGCTGTTTGTCATGGAGTGGTGGCTTTTCGAAATTACGGCATGAAACAGCGTGCTATTGCTCGGCAGTATGGCATCACTCAAGGTCAGGTGTCAAAGATCCTGAAACGAAATGCTCAGAGGGGTGTCCCTACTCCAATACCGAGGCCAGGACGTCCCGCAGAACCACAAGGAGGGATGATCAACAGCTGCACCGGTTAGTCCGCAATGGCCGTACCAAGTCAGCTAATCGGCTTAGGGCTGAGTGGCAGCAACTGACAAATGTGCCTGTATCCAGAAGGCTAGTCGACCAACGACTGGTTCAAGCAGGCTATCGTGCCAGGCGCCCCCTGAGAAAGCCACGCCTGACCAGACAACACCGCCAGCGCTGATTGCAGTGGGCCAGAGAGCACCGTCAATGGCAGCCAGGACACTGGAATCACGTGATCTTCAGTGACGAGTCTAGATTTCTGGTCTATCGTCAAGATGGCCGCGTCCGAGTGCGCAGACAAGTGCATGAAGCCTACAACAAAGATTGTATAGTGCCAAGAGTCCAAGCTGGAGGTGGTGGGGTGACGGTTTCGGCTGCTTTTCATGCAGGGGGCAAAGCTGACCTGGTTGTTCTGAATGGAAACCTGAACCAGTTCAAGTACAGGGCCATTCTGGAAGAAACATTGCTTCCATTTGCTCGTGCAGCCTTTCGAGGAAACTTTGTCTTCCAAGATGACAATGCACGGCCTCATCGTGCTCGCATGACCCAACACTTTCTTGCTGACCGTGGCGTAGAGCATATGGAGTGGCCTGCCATGTCCCCGGATATGAATCCGATAGAGAACTTGTGGGCAGAATTAACGCGTCAAATCGACCACTTGGACCAGCAGCCTGCCTCTGTGCGTGAATTGCAGCAGGCTATTGTCACTGCATGGCAAGCGATTCCTGTCCAAACCTTGGCAAATCTCGTGAACAGCATGCCTCAACGTGTACGTGCTCTTCTGAATGCTCGTCGGGGTTACACGAAGTACTGAATTGTAATTTTACTGTCCGTAATCCCAGTCGTAATTTAACTTTTGTTTTTGTTAAAAATGATTTTTGGCTAATCTGCAAAATAAAGAGATACTTCTGGAAAACGTACAGAAGTTTAACACAGTACTGTCCATGAATTGAGTTCGATATCAGTTTACATCACTTTCAAGGATCAATTTATTTGTTTCGAAATGTCAAATGTGGTTTTTGTTTCTTTTAAAGGTCACATTAACAAAATCTAGAATAATTTCAACATAATTCCAATGAACTTTTGGTTCTAAGACATCTTGAAAAGTAAGTTCACCCCCACAAAAAAAATATTCCATATTAAATGCCAAGTCTGTCGTATGATGCCTCACATAACAAGCTGCTGATATACAGATACTCACTGCAATACAAAGGCACGCTAATACCGCCATAAAATGAAAGCGATAACATCACACAAGCCACACATAACCAATCATACATGCAAGCAACATGGAGACGCTTGTGGAGCGACAGTAACACACAAACGCTCGTGGAACGACAGCAACATGCAGACACTTGTGGAACGACAGCAACGCTCAGAGGCTCGTGTAACGACAGCAACATGCAGACACTTGTGGAACGACAGCAACGCTCAGAGGCTCGTGTAACGACAGGAACATGCAGACGCAGACGCTTGTGGAACGACAGCAACACACAGACGCTTGTGAAAAGACAGCAACACGCAAACACGCGTGGAACGACAGCAACGCACAGACGCTTGTGGAACGATAGCAATGCGCAGATGCTTGTGGAACGACAGGAACATGCAGACGCAGACGCTTGTGGAACGACAGCAACACACAGACGCTTGTGAAAAGACAGCAACACGCAAACACGCGTGGAACGACAGCAACGCACAGACGCTTGTGGAACGATAGCAATGCGCAGATGCTTGTGGAACGACAGCAACACGCAAAAACTCGTGGAACGACAGCAACACGCAGACACTTGTGGAACGACAGCAACACGCAGACACTTGTGGAACGACAGCAACACGCAAACACGTGTGGAACGACAGCAACGCGCAGATGCTTGTGGAACGACAGGAACAGGCAAATACTCGTGGAACGACAGCAACACGCAGACACTTGTGGCACGACAGCAACACGCAGAAGCTCGTGGAATGACAGCAAAGCACAGACGCTTGTGGAACGAAAGCAACATTCAGACGCTCATGGAACAACAGCTACACACAGCTGCTAGTGGAATGACAGCAACACACAGACGCTAATGAAATGACAGCAACACGCAGATGCTAGTGGAACGATAGCAATGCGCAGACGCTTGTGGAACGACAGCAACACGCAAACACTCGTGGAACGACAGCAACACGCAGACACTTGTGGAACGACAGCAACACACAGAAGCTCGTGGAACGACAGCAAAGCGCAGACGCTTGTGGAACGAAAGCAACATTCAGACGCTCATGGAATAACAGCAACACACAGCTGCTAGTGGAACGACAGCAACACACAGGCGCTCATGAAATGACCGCAACACGCAGATGCTAGTGGAACGATAGCAATGCGCAGACGCTTGTGGAACGACAGCAACACGCAAACACTCGTGGAACGACAGCAACACGCAGACACTTGTGGAACGACAGCAACACGCAGAAGCTCGTGGAACGACAGCAAAGCGCAGACGCTTGTGGAACGAAAGCAACATTCAGACGCTCATGGAACAACAGCAACACACAGCTGCTAGTTGAACGACAGCAACACACAGACGCTCATGAAATGACAGCAACACGCAGAAGCTCGTGAAATGACAGCAATGCTCAGATGCTCGTGGAACGACAGCAATGCTCAGAAGCTCGTGAAATGACAGCAATGCTCAGAAGCTCGTGAAATGACAGCAATGCTCAGATGCTCGTGGAACGACAGCAACACGCAGAGGCTCGTGGAACGAAAGCAAAGCGCAGACGCTTGTGGAATGACAGCAACACACAGATGCTAGTGGAATGGCAGCAACACATAGATGCTTGTGAAACGACAGCAATACTCAGATGCTCGTGGAACGAAAGCAAAGCGCAGATGCTTGTGGAATGACAGCAACACACAGATGCTAGCGGAATGACAGCAACACATAGATGCTTGTCAAACGACAGCAATACTCAGATGCTCGTGGAGCAACAGCAATGCGCAGACGCTTGTGGAAAGACAGCAACGCGCAGACAATGGTGGAAGTACAGCAACGCACAGATGCTAGTGGAACGATAGCAATGCACAGACAGTGGTGGAACGACAGGAATGCTCAGATGCTCATGGAACAACAGCAACATGCAGACGCTTGTGGAACAACAGCAACGTGTAGATGCTTGTGGAAGGACAACAACCTGCAGACGCTTGTGGACCAACAGCAACGCGCAGACGCTCATGGAAAGAAGGCAACGTGCAGACATTTGCGGAATGACAGAAACGCGCAGACGCTTTTGGAACGACAGCAATGCGCAGACGCTTGTGGATTGACAGCAACGAGCAAATGATTGTGGAAAGATAGCAACGCTCGGACGCTCATGGAACGATAGCAATGCGCAGACGCTTGTGGAACGACAGCAACGCGCAGACGCTCATGGAAAGAAGGCAACGTGCAGACGCTTGTGGAATGACAGAAACTCGCATACGCTTTTGGAACGACAGCAATGCGCAGACGCTTGTGGAACGACAGCAATGCGGAGACGCTTGTGGATTGACAGCAACGAGCAAATGATTGTGGAAAGATAGCAACACGCTCGGACGCTCATGGAACGATAGCAATGCGCAGACGCTTGTAGAACGACAGCAACATGCGGACGCTCGTGGAACGACACCAACGCGCAGACGCTTGTGGAACGACAGAAACGCGCAGTAGCTCATGGAACGACAGAAATGTGCAGTCGCTCATGGAACGACAGCAACGCACAGACGCTTGTGGAAGGACAAACGCACAGTAGCTCGTGGAACGACAGCAACGAGCAAATGCTCATGGAAGGACAACAACACGTAGACGCTTGTGGAACGACAGCAACATGCAGATGCTTGTGGAACGACAGCAACTGCGCTTGGAACGATAGCAACACGCAGACGCTGGTGGAAGGACAGCAACGCGCAGATGCTCGCGCAACGACAGCAACACGGAAACACTCATGGAAAGACAGCAACACGCAGACACTTGTGGCACGACAGCAACACGCAGAAGCTCGTGGAATGACAGCAAAGCGCAGACGCTTGTGGAACGAAAGCAACATTCAGACGCTCATGGAACAACAGCAACACACAGCTGCTAGTGGAACGGCAGCAACACACAGACGCTCCTGAAATGACAGCAACACGCAGACACTTGTGGAACGACGGCAACACGCAAATGCTCATGGAGGGACAACAACACGTAGACGCTTGTGGAACGACAGCAACACGCAGATGTTTGTGGAACGACAGCAACTGCGCTTGGAACGATAGCAACACGCAGACGCTGGTGGAAGGACAGCAACGCGCAGATGCTCGCGCAACAACAGCAACATGCAGATGCTTGTGGAACGACAGCAACGTGCAGACGGTTGTGGAATGACAACACCTGCACATGGAACGACAGCAACGCGCAGATGCTGGTGGAACGACAGCAACGAGCAGAGTAGCAGACGCTTGTAGAACTACAGCAACACACAGATGCTCGTGGAATGAAAGCAACGTGCAGACACTTGTGGAACGACAGAAACGCTCAGATGCTAGTGGAAGGACAGCAATGCGCAGATGCTCGTGCAATGACAGTATAGAGTAAATCGTCATGGAATGACAGTAACACGCAGGTTTGTCGATCATAATGGTGCTAATGTGACACAATACTCACTGTACAAAAACAACATATAAAAACCCTAATCTCACCAAGTATACTGCCTGCTGAATGAAGCAAATCCCACCTTGAACACAAAGCACAGCAGGGAGGGTCGTGTTCTGGTTCCAATCTCCTTGATATTCAACTCGGAGAGCAGTGTGGAACGAGGCACAGCCATGCACCAGTCTACCAGAGTCGACACCAACGAAGCCAGAAACTGATTATGCCGAGCACATAAATGCAGAGGGAAAATACGTTAGGTGATATATATGCTTTCTGCATCTCATCACTCATATTGACATGACAAATGCACAAACGGTTTGTTTCTTTTCCAAGATTTCATTTCATAACCCTCCTATTTTTATCCTTGATCCTGAGATTACATTTGCTCTCACCTTATCACTTATTTATTCCATTGTTTTTTTTTACATGAAGGTGGTCATCTGCACCTGTTGGTGGCTCCCCATTTCGATTCCTGATATTGCGTACCTCCCAACATGATCCATTTTGTGGGTTGTTATTTATCAATATGAATGGCA
This sequence comes from Myxine glutinosa, assembly GCF_964187855.1. Taxonomy (NCBI): domain Eukaryota; kingdom Metazoa; phylum Chordata; class Myxini; order Myxiniformes; family Myxinidae; genus Myxine; species Myxine glutinosa. Next base: position 589,676 of record NC_136269.1, read on the forward strand.
GGTGGAGGTAGTGTAATTATGTTTGAGATGTCTATTCAGGGTTCGATTATTGACCCTATCAAAACCCCTAAGATCAGTGCTTTGCAGGCAGGGTGCCGCATCATAAAGTGCACCGTCCAGAGGATGCTAGCATTAGTTGGTTGAATTAAAAGATTGCAAGGTGTCTTCCACAAAGTGTTGGTGAGTTATCACCAGCACCCTGAATAAACGACAAATTCCTGCCAAAATCAGCTTCAGTCAAACATTAGGCTTCCGTTCTCGAAAGAGGATCAAGCCTCCCTTATGGTTGACCTCACAAGAAGCAGAGATTAAATGGAGCCGTTAAACCAGTAGTAGTTGTCGTAGTAGTAGTAGAAGTAATAGTAATAGTAGCAGTGATAGTAGTAGTAGTAGTATTAGTAGAGGTAGTAGTCGAAGTGCTTTTCTTGGAAAGACAATAGAGGTTTGCGCTCAGGGCTCAGGAAAGTTCAGGCAAACATAAGTTTCCTGTTTAATGTCGCTCAACTTCCTCATCCCTGCAAGTCCATGGTTTGAACTGCAATAGAAAAGGTAGAGCATTTTAAAGAGAAAGCACTACCAAGACAGCTGGAGGGTAAAAAGAACACCAAAAACCCAAAAGGACACCTTTAAACAAATAATAGCAAAGTATATTGTGGGGAAATACTACAAAGTGCATTATGTACTGTCCAGACTTCTATAAACTCCCGATAGATCGGGAATATTGTGCCACCTTAAACTCCGAAGTGATTTGTGAACGTAACAAAGTTCCCTGCATGCAAACTACACTGCACAACATTGCTTTCAATCTTGCACTTTCTAGTTTTATATATTGCAAGTTTTGCAGATGCCAAAACAAAATTAACCAAGAGATCCCGTGATCGATTCTCTTTCTTTACCGGGTGACCAAAAATAAAAAGTGTTGGGGAGAAATGAAGCCAAAAACGAAAGAGCAGGGTTTTCACCAGCAAAAACACCGGTTGAAGATGCGGACATTGTAGGTATACTCGTATGTGATAAATGATTTCTGCTTGCCCACAGAAGCAACATCCACGAGGAGTGTTTGTAAAGTGTTGCAGTAGAACTCCAGAACTTAGTGCCCCATGAAGCAACCTCCAACTTAGGTCCCCAACCACCCTTGGTGTTGGGTAGAGATAAAGAGATTCCCAACTTGGATGGACGGGCACGGGAGGCAGAAGCACCTCACGCCATGGAGTGTCCATGCGATTTGCTAACATAACAAAGTGGAGTGAGTGGATTACTCGTCCATATATTTCCTTCCTTGATGTGTCACAGAAGGACACCCCAGCCATGCCAGGGACTTTGCTCATATTATGCGTAGGTGGCGCAAGGAAAAGATCGCATCCATGCGGTTTCATTGTAAAAGCCAAGGAAGTAAGATGGCAAACCTGCATACTTCCTCACCTTCGTAAGGGTTCTCCAGGTAATCCAGGCAATCAGGAGGCAATTCATGTTTTTAAACTCTTGGAGTATCCCAAAAGGAACTCTTATTGTCTGCAGGTCCACATTTGCTGAAAGTTCCTCAGGTGAGAGAATGCCATTCTTCCCATCCACCCACTGTAGGAGATCACCCACTGTAGATATACTTTTCAACAAGTTTTCTCCTAATACTGAGGGAAGCTAGTATTGGGGCTTGTAGTAGAGGGTTCAAGAAGAGCGGCTCTTCCAGCAGGTCTTTCCCTGGGTAAGCACAATTTGTTTTGGTCATATCAATTTTCAATTTTCTATTTCAACACCAGGCCTTCAGCATTTCCTGATTTAAAAAAGGCAATGGGTTACTGCCAATGTTTTTGGAGTTGATATTGAATATTTGCCTTTTGTACCCTACTGAAAAAGTACGATGCCAGCATGCACCATTGTGGTATTGGGTTTACATAAAGGTATCATTTAATTGTCTGTAGCCTGAAGGTGCAAAAGTGGCTTCGAAGGCAGGGAAAGCCCTGTCCACCTTCAGCAAAAGGCACGCTCAGGATTCCAAGAGATATCCATTGCTTCCCATTCCAAAAGCAATCCACCAACTTCCTTTGCATCTTAGCCAGAAACCAATCAGGAACACTTAAGCAAGAAAGCTTGAACAATAGTTTGGGAAGGACAAATTGTTTCAGTAAAATAGTTCTCACATGTAAAGATAGGATCCATAATAGTCCTTTTCAATCTCTCAGCCTCACCTGTATTTTCCCCTCGAGAGTGCTCCAATTGCGAATTGATGAGCCCTTACGAGAGATTGACAAATAGAATCCCAAATGTTTGAGTTCCTGGTGACTCCATGTTAATTGCTGAAACAGCATAGGGAGTTCGCCAATCTGCATTGATCCAACCAGTTGTCCATAGCTCTTCTGCCAGTTTATTTGAGCAGATTATGCTGCTGAGTAGATTTGCTGACAGTCATAAACTGTTTGCATGTCTCTTGCACTTCCCGCAAACCCGAGGACATCATCAGCATAAGCAGAAAGAAAGAAGGGACTATTACAGCCCGGTACCATGATGCCAGGTAACCTTCACCTCATTAGACAGAGAAAACGCTCAATACACAAGGAAGGCAGGGAAAAGACTGTCCACCTTTAGCCAAAGGCAAGCTCAGAATACCCAAGGAAACCCAATGTTTACCATTCCAAAAGTAGTTCAATAACATTCTCTGCATCTTCACCAGGAACTCTTCTGTAGTGCTTATGCAAGAGAGCCTGAATACTACCTTTGGAATGATGAACTTTTTAAGGAGTGTTTTCCCCCTCGGAGACGAGACTTTTAGTAGCCCACTCAAGTCTCTCAACTTTACTTCTATCTTGTCCTTGAAGGTGCTCCAGGTAATAGTGGTGAGCACCCACGAGAAGTGGACAAATGCACCCCCAAATATTTGAGTCCATTGTGACACCAGGTCAATTCCGTAAAAAGTGTTGGATGCTCTGTGATCTGCATTGTTCCAATCAGAAGCCCAGAACATTTTCTCCAATAGATTGAAGCGGACGATGCCGCTGAATAGACCTGCTGACAATCATAAATGGCTTGCATATCCCTTGCATTACGTGCAAACACGAGAACGTCATTTGCATATGCAGAAAGTACGAGGGCGACCCTGTTGTGTGGCACCACAATGCCAGTTAGTCTTCTCCTCATCAAACAAATGAAGGGTTCGATATATAGGGAATAGAGTTGGCCGGACAGGGGACATCCTTGTCTAATTCCTCTCTCAAATGGAAAGGGAGCGAGGAAGTAGCCATATTTTTTTGTTTTTTTTGCATACAGAGTCAAGACCGTGTAAGAGCTAACACATTACACATGGAAACATGCACGGACCCATAAAACATACAATACATAAAGGAAGTGGCAGACAAGAGGGGGGAGAGAGAGGAAAGCACAACAACAGTAGAGAACAGAGTCGTCGGTAGATCTGTGGCAGAGAGACGGCTGGGGTGGGGTACATAGTATAAAGTAAATTAACACAACTAGGAATTTCAGGAAAGATCTTGGAGATTGAAAGAGGTGGATTTGGGGTGTTTTAACGGGGGTAGAAAAGATAAAGGTTTTGGATGGGGGAATATAAGAGATGCAGGTGTCTTCTGATACCTCAGGGAGATGGATGCCCCTGCCTTGCATAACCCCAGGTCACCTGTGGGCAAGGTGTAGTACCTGTCAGCCCCCCTTACCAGGGTAACGGTCAGTAGCCATGCGATTTAAAAGGCAAATGGCTCTGCACATCTGGTGGATGAGAGTCCAGTTTTCTCCAACAGCACGGGAGGAAGAGGGTGAATTCCCCAACGGCCAGCACAAAGGCGGAGAGGTGTGGCGACCCCCATCTATACCCCACACTTACTCATGTGTACCAGCCATAGAAAGGCAATATGATGGAAAACACACCATCATTGCCCGAGGAGGCTTTACATCAATACAAGAGATGGTGGTGAACAGCTGTTTTAAAGACCTGGAGGGAGGAGTGGGATTGAAGAGTGTGCGAGTTTGTTCCAGAGGTGGGAGAAAAGAGGAATGAAAGAGTGAAGGTGAGCAGAGAGTCATGATTTTGGCAGTTTCACCAGAAGAGGGTTGCTGGGAGATATTGTGTGTCCTGCAGGAATATTTGGAGGACAGAGCACAGATAGAGCTGGGGGAGCTAGGCCGGAGAGGAGTCAGTAGAAGACAAAGACCACCAACCTGCCTGTGTTGAGAGAGTGAAAGACCCTCAGAATCAGCTTCATCACGGAAGACACCAATGATTCTGAATGCTTTGGTTTCTGCAGAGAGAAGCCGAGCTAGGTGTGAGGCAGGTGCACCAGCCCAGAGGGGAGAACAGTTTTCCATCAAGCTGTGTATGAAAGCTTTGGAGGTGGTGAGTGTCATAGATTGTCGTTCAAATCCCGTGTACTGTAATCCCTCGACCTTCCACTTTTAACAACAACAACAACAGCATCACAGGCTATATATTTCCGGGTCCTCCCATTACCCATTATAATCATTACGATTTTCAAGGTGGCTACTGGAGACATGTGTGATAATTACGGTAGGCCTATTAATTATTATGTGTGTTGTATTGTTATGCTTTTTGCATTAATATGCTAGTCAAATGCGACGGGCCTATGTTTAGGCTGAGTAAAGTTCTTGTTCTTGCTGAGTAAAGCCAACTTGAATGGTTTCAAATGAGTCAAACCTCTTCTATACCCCCTACGGCTTATTACAGTGAGGAGCTTAGAAGTGGCCCAGAAAGGACTTTGCTCGACTGAGGATGCCCAGACAACGACTGGCTTTGGAGGCCAGCTTGGAAATGTGGTATTCCCAGGAAAGATCATGGCAGATAGTGAGACCCAAATACTTGAGTGACAGAACTTATTGGAGAGGATTGTTGAAAAAGTAGATGGGAGGGTTGTCCAATCGGTCTTTTCTGAGAGACATAGTAAGAGTGTGAGATTTGTCAGGATTGAAAGACATGTTCCACTTGTTTGACTAGTCTGTGATATTGTCCAGATCTGCATAGAGCGAGGAGGCTGCAGACTGCCAATCTGGCAATTGAGGTATGGAGCGGCAGAGAGTGGAATCATCAGCAAAGAGATAGAGAGGATTTTCCAGAGAGTCGAGAGATCATTAATGAAGACCAGAAAAAGCACAGGGCCCAGAACATTGCCTTGAGGAACTCCAGCCTGAACAGGAAGGGGGAGATGAGAGAATTTCATTCAGGGCCACACGTTGACTGCGACCAGAGAGGAAGTCGGCAAGCCATGTGTGGAGGTTTCCATGGACGCCATAGGAGGAGAGTTTGGTGAGCAGGGCAGGGTGCCAGACCGTATCGAAGGCACGAGATATGTCAAGGGAAACAGGTCTGATTTCCTGTTTGGTGTTGAGGATCTCCATCCATTGTTGAGACAGCAGAAGCAGAATATCCAGAGTAGAATGACCTGGTTTGAATCCAAATTGAAGATCCGAGATCAAGCCATTGGAGAAGAGGAAGGATTTGATATCCGAAGCAATGATGGATTGCATAACCTTGCTGATTATTGGGAGCAGGCTGATTGGTCTGTAGTTGCAAGAATCTGTTTTTGCACCTTTTTCGTGTAAAGAGGAAATGTTTGCCGATTTCCAAGCAGATGGCAGATGACCTTGAGCAAAAGAGAAGGTGAAGAGAACAGAGAGAGGGTGAGATAGAGCAGCAGAGCAGGATTTTAGGACCCGTGGGCTGATGCCGTCTGGTCCAGTTGCAGAATCAGAGTCGAGGTTTGACAACCTTACTTTGATGCAACCCCACTTTCATCATAATTAAAGCTACACCGAAAAGTCACATGGCTGGAGAAGATAAAATGCAGAGTTTCTTCTTCTTCTTCACAAAATAACAACTGCTACCTTCCAGACCATACAACCAATCATGTTGAAATTTTAAACACTTATTCCCCTTGATGACATCTACAATACTTTAAGGCTTCACATCAATCAATGCAGCGGTTCAAGAGATAGAAGGTTTTAAAGATTTACCATTCAATTACTTATTGCTGCCAAACCATGTGACTTGTCACAGATTCCAAAAGACCATTTGAGCTTGCAGACATGGGGGAACATATGTGTAAAGTTTCCCTTCGATATCTTCAAAAATGAGGGAGGAGATAGGTTTTTCAAATTTATGCTTCAAAACGTCATAACTCCTAAACCATGTGATCTTGGATGTCATGGTCACTGAACCTTTTATTTGTAATTGGTATGCGATCATGCATGCAAAGTTTGGGCTCGATCTGTTCAGCTATTTTGGAGAAAAGGGGTTTTTGTGTTTTTTAAGGCTTTTTTAAATTTAACAATATGGCGGCCGAATCACGTGACCCATGGCGTCATAATTACTTTTTTCTAAATCAATTTATCCCTAGATGATGCTCAAGAAATTTCAGCCTGATTGGATGAAGTTTAGCACTTGTCGAATTATGACATCATAATGGAGGCAACTACACATCTGGTGGACTTGACTACCAGTCAAAACTTTTAGAACACCTCAATTTTTCCAGTTTTATTGAAATTTAAGCAACTCAAGTCCAGTGAATAACCTGAAATGGTACAAAGGTAAGCAGTAAACTGCTCGAGGTTAAAAAAAGAAGTTTTGATTAGCAAAAACGGGAAAATAATGTAAATTGCACAATTATATTGTAAAAAAAGGCCTTCTTCAGGGATCAAGTAATGGGTTAAGCTGTTCTGCAGCAATGTAAGTAAATTAAGCCTTGAAAGTTGATGCAAACAATTCCTACAGGTGTCCCAACCTCTGCTGATTACTTGATTACAAACCCCCTGTCTGTATAAAAGCAGTATTGGAACAGACTGTTATTACACCCTCTGAAGCATTATTTGGACAATATTGCACTGCAGGACGTAGTATATTGCCACCATAATGGCGAGAAAAAGGCAGTTAACAAAGGAAGACAGACAGACCATTATAACCCTTAAACGTGTAGGTCTTTCCTTCAGAGAAATTGCAAAGAAAGCCAAGGTGTCAGTGAGTACAGTTTCCTACACCATCAAAAGGCACTTGGAAACTGGAGGAAACTCTGACAGGAAGAGGTCTGGGAGACCCAAAGCCACAACAGAATCAGAAGACAAGATTCTGAGAGTCAACAGCTTGCGTGATAGGCGGCTCACAGGACAACAGCTTGAAGCACAGCTTAACACTGGTCGAAATAAGCAAGTCTCAGTTTCAACTGTGAAGAGAAGACTTCGAGCTGCAGGTTTGACACGTCGAGTGGCAGTAAGAGAACCATTGCTAAGATGGCAAAATAAGAAAAAGAGGCTTGCCTGGGCCATGAAGCACCACCAGTGGACGACTGAAGACTGGAACAAGGACTTATGGACCGATGAATCAAAATTTAAAATCTTTGGTTCATCACGCAGGTTTCTTGTACGCCGTCGAGTAGGCAAAAGGATGGTTCCTCAGTGTGTGACACCAACTGTCAAACATGGAGGAGGAAGCGTGATGGTCTGGGGCTCTTTTGCTGGATCCAGAGTCGGCGACTTGCACAGAGTGATTGGCACCCTGAAACAAAAGGGCTACCACAGCATTTTGCAGCACCATGCAATACCCTCTGCTATACACCTAGTTGGTCAGGGGTTCATCCTACAGCAAGATAATGACCCTAAACACACCTCCAGGCTATGTCAAAACTACCTTCGAGGAAAAGAACAAGACGGTTGGCTTCAAATCATGGAATGGCCAGCACAGTCTCCAGACTTAAACCCCATCGAGCTGGTTTGGGATGAACTGGACAGAAGGGTGAAAGCAAAGCAACCTACAAGTGCAACACATTTGTGGGAACTTCTGCAACAGTGTTGGGAAGAACTTCCCGAACAATATTTGATTCCATTGTAGAAAGAATGCCACGAGCGTGTTCGGCGGTTATATCTGCAAAAGGTGGCTACTTTGCCGAGTCAAAAATTTAAATTCAATTTAGTTAAACAAAATTATTCTATGATTTCTTGTTTATCTGCAATTGTTTATTTGTTCTATGCTTAATTTCAGAGTACATTGAGATATTAAACTGCGTAAATTTCAATAAAAACTGGAAAAATTGAGGTGTTCTAAAACTTTTGACCGGTAATGTATGACATCATCATTCACATGTTATTCTCCACGGAGAGTTCTTTACAATGGGCCATGTATCAGTATTTTTTACGCAGTAATTTTAGAGATATAGAGGTGCAAATATTTTCGGTTTTTCCAAGATGGCGCCCGTACCACGTGACCTATGAGATCATAATTACCATTACAAAAGTATACAGGAGGAGACACTCCCATGACCAAAATTTCCTGTCAATTGGCCCAACGATTTTAGAGAAATTGATTTTTAAAGAAAATAAACCTGAAAAATCACATTGCCAGAATCAGTCACATGGCCTGAGAAGCTCATGCAGAATTTCTTCTTCTTCACACAATAACAACTTCTAGCTTCCAGACCGTACAACCAATCATCTTGAAATGTTATACACTTGTTTCCATTCCTGATGTCTACTTTGTTATAAAGTTTCATGTTGATCAATGAAGTGCTTCAATAAACAGTATTTTAAAAAGACTTTCATTCAATGATTTATCGCTGCCAAATCATGTGACCAATCATAAATTCCAAATAGCATTTTAGCATGCCGACTTGAGGAAATTTTGAATTTTTGCAGCTCAATGGAATACTGTTCCTCCCTCCGGGGCCGGTGCTCCTGCCTCACACCCAGCTCGGCTTCACGCTGTTGAAACAAAACCTTTCAGAATCATTGGAATCTCCTGCGATGAAGCTAACTCCGAGGGCCTTTCACTCACTCACCACAGGCAGGTTTGGTGGTCTTTCTGTCTTCTACCGACTCCTCTCCGGCCTTGCCCCCCCAGCTCTCTCTGTGCTCTGTCCTCCAAATATTCCTACAGATCACACAAGATCTGCCTGCAACCCTCTGATAGTTAAACTGCCAAAATCCAGACTCTCTGCTCACCTTCACTCTTTCATTCCTCTTTTCTCCCGCCTCTGGAACAAACTCACCCACTCCCTTCAATCCCACTCCTCCCTCCAGGTCTTTCAAACATCTGTTCACCACCATCTCTTGTCTTTCCCCATCCAAAACCTTGATCTTTTCTACCCCCGCTAATTCACCCCAGATCCACTTTTTTGAAATTCCAACTTCTTTCCTGGAAGTCCTTGCAGTGTCCATATGTTTTATACCTCTCCCACCTCCCCCCAAGGCCTCTCCCTCCCACAGATCTCTCGATGTCCCTGCTCTCAAATGTTGTGTTTGTGTCCTTCCCCCTCTCTCCCCATCTTGTCTACCGCTCCCCTTAGTTTGTGTTTTATGTGTCGGTTTGACTTTTTGGGTGATTAATGTTAGCTCTTTCAGGAGCCTCGATCTTGTATACAATAAAAAAAAAATTGGGAAGTTTCCACTCGTTGTGATCAAAAATGAGGGAGGAGGTAGGTTTTAAAGGTTTATCCTTCAACGCATCATAGCTCCAAAACCATGTGACTTATGACGTCATTGTCGTGTAACTTTTTGTTCAACAAGGGTATGTGATCAAGGGTGCAAAGTTTGTCCTCGATTTGTTCAGCAATTTCGGAGAAAAAGGGTTTTTGATGGTTTTTAAGACTTTTCACTTAAAACAATATGGCTGTCGAACCACATGACTCATGACGTCGTTATTTATTTTTCTCCATCAATGTATCCCGAGATGATCCTCAAGAAATTTCATCCTGATCGGATGAAGTTTTTTTACTCGTCAAATTATGACGTCATAATGGAGGCACCTTTGACATCAAAGAACAGAGTTCTTTCCAATGAGCCATGTCGCAATTTTTTCTAAACAGCGCTTTTGGAGATATAGAGGTGCATTTTTTTTCGGTTTTTCCAAGATGGTGCCCGTACCACGTGACTTATGATCTGTCATGGCGGATCTGAAGAGCGGAATGCTTGGAGAAGTGGTGGGCGACTTCGGCATGAAGGAGGATCAGAAACGTGGACTCCCACACTGCCACATCCTGCTGATACTTGCTCCCGCATGACGTTCTTTTCCCGGGTGCCGCACAAACGGCTGCACCGATCGAGATTTAACGGATGTTTATATAAATCGTTTAAAGGAAAAAAAGCCTTCAATTTCTGATATTTAGCCTTTTCATTTGGGCCTCCCAATTGAAGCCCCGCCCATAGGGCGGGTACAGTTGCTTGTAATTACCAATACAGATTCTACAGGCAGAGGCACTCCTTTGGTAGTGCAGAGAAAAATGTTTTTAAAGGAAATAAATCCGAAAAATGGCAGTGGCACAATCAGTTAAATGGCCTAAGAAGAAAACATGTAGGGTTTCTTCTTCTTTACACAATAACAGCGTCTAGCTTGCAGACCGTACAACCAATCATGTTGAAATTTTACACACTTATTGCTCTTGATGACAGCTACATATCGTTAAAGCTTCACGTCGATCAATGCAGCGGCTCAATAGATAGGTTTTAAGATTTCTGTTCAATTATTCATTATGGCCAAACTATGTGACTCGTCGCAACTTCTCAAACAACGTTTGAACTTTCCGACATAGGGAACATACTTGTGAAGTTTCCTTTCAATATCTTCAAAAATGAGGGAGGATATAGGTTTTAACGTTTATGCTTCAAAACGGCATAACTCCAAAATCATGTGACCGATGATGTCATGATCACTGAGCTTTTTTTTGTCATCGGTATGCAATCACGCTTGCAAAGTTTGGGCTCGATCTGTTCAGCCGTTTCAGAGAAAAAGGGTTTTTGGTATTGTCACGAAAAACTATATGGTAGCCGAACCACAGGAACAATGACATCCAAATTTTATTGAACCTAAATTTTTAGATCACCTGGAACGAAGTTCAGGGGAGCTTATGCGATGGCGCGTCGTCTTTCCGTCAGTCTGTCCGTAAACACTTGAAACTTCTTCTTTGAAATCGCAGATGGAATTGCGACCAAATTTGGCATAAAATATATTTGTTGTGTTGTGACTAAAGTTTGGCCATGGCATTAAAAAAAAAATCGGGGTCTAAGGGGTGTACTGGGGATCAAAGTGGATCCAGGTTTGACCCCCAAAATAGTTATTTTATTGTTTGTTTGTTTAAAGTTTTATGATTATGTGAGTATGATTCTACATGCGGCCCTGTCTTATAGCAAGCATTGAAATTGGTTTAAAATACCTTTAGTCAGTGCAGTATACTGTTTATTCTACCAGGTGAGCGCTCGGGGTATTGCCCCTATGTTTTTTTTAAAACTTAGGTCATGCAAGAAATATCATATTCGTGGGTCCAAGGGTTCTATTTGTCGAATTCTATTTGTCGAATTCTAACCTCATGATGTCAGCAGTTTTGATATCTTAAATTGACATGTTTTTTGGTCCCATTGCAGAGTTCTTTAGAATGAGCCGTGATCATTGATTCAATTTTTTCCCATTAAGCTGTTTCGGAGAAATAGAGGGCCAAACCTGAAGTTTATTCCAAGATGGCGCCCATACCACGTGACCTATGACGACATCATTAGCACTAAAAATTATGCAGGTCTAGCCAATCACTTGGTGACAATTTCCTTTCAATCGGACCGACGGTTGCAGAGAACATTATTTTTAAAGTTTTCGGACGTGAAAAATTGGGTGAAATCATGAGAAGATTTATAAGAAGAAGAAGAAGCAGAAGAGGAAGAAAAATAATCTGTAGGCTACAGTTTTAATAGGTATTTTCCCACATTGTTGTGGAGGAAACCTAATTAAGCAATACATGCAGGTGTGTGTTTACAAGTTAACACGCACGAGAATTGACTTCTGTGGTTCGCGAGCGGAGGGAGGTCAATGATAATTTGTACGGAGTGACGTCAAGTCTTCCTATAATATCACTTTTTTTTCCTGGCATAATCTAGCTAGATTTACAGTGGTCGCCAAATCAGATCGGGTGACGTTTTAGGAGTCGCGGAAGGCGAGAGAACGAGGCCATTCGTAGGGTTTGAAGATGGTTTATTGTAACAGTAAGATCCAGCACACTAAACTCGAACGGAAGTCGGCACGCTTATATAAAGCCAAAAGCCCTCTTCGGAGGGCGTGGCTCCGGCAACCGCGCGTGCGTCACGTCCGCACAACCACAAGTCCAACAGGCCCGTGCACGTGTATTATGCCCAAATAAGGTAATCACATAAGGTAACCGCCACATGCGGTTACCTGCACATAAGGTAACCGCCACATACGTCCCCCCAGAATGCACTCCACGGGCCTATGCGTAGGCCGAGGCGACCGAAGGGCTGGGCAAGTCCTCGGGGGAGGCTGCCGAGGTTCCTCGCGGGCCTCCCGAGGTTGCAGGTCGCGGGTGCAGTGCCGAGAAGGCTCGAGCGGTGCACGCGAAAAGCGGATGAGCCAACCGAGGGGCTGGTCAAGGCCTCGGGGGAGGCTGCCGAGGTTCCTCGCGGGCCTCCCGAGGATGCAGGGTCGGAGAAGTAGTTGCGGTCGTAGTTGTAGTTGTGCGAGGGTGACGAAGCGGCCGTGCCGCTAACGTTAGTGCGCGCGAAGGTGACGAAGCGGCTGTGCCGCTAACGTCAGCGCGCGCGAAGGTGACAAAACAGCCGTTCCGCCAACGTCAGTGCACGCGAAGGTGACGAAGCGGCCGTGCCTTCGGAGGGTCTTGGAATAGGTTCGCCCCTCCGGTCGTAGAGGAGGAGCCGAGCACGGTGCGCCAACCTCATAGTCATGGCCGCCGTCGTTACCGAAACTCCGGCATTTCGAAACCGCGTTCGAAACTGCGCCCGAAGCCGTGCAGGAGAAGCCGGCGTCACCAGCTTAGGTGGCTTCCCTGGCTCGGGCGCGCTTGCCGTGTTCGTTCGCAGCCCCCGAATCCGTTCGGGGGCAGTCGGAGGTCACCAGTTTAGGAGTCGCGGAAGGCGAGAGAACGAGGCCATTCGTAGGGTTCGAAGATGGTTTATTGTAACAGCAAGATCCAGCACACTAAACTCGAACGGAAGTCGACACGCTTATATAAAGCCGAAAGCCCTCTTCGGAGGGCGTGGCTCCGGCAACCGCGCGTGCGTCACGTCCGCACAACCACAAGTCCAACAGGCCCGTGCACGTGTATTATGCCCAAATAAGGTAATCACATAAGGTAACTGCCACATGCGGTTACCTGCACATAAGGTAACCGCCACAACTTCCGCTTTGTTTGTCCGCGTGATCATGTTCGTGGGTCATATCAAAATCATATTCGTGGATCATAAAGAACTCGGCAGTGAATGACGTCCGGTACAGTGTTATTTTCCATCGGTGATTTACTCTGCTAAATGTTCCTGATTTACGTACATTCACAAACGTTTACTACAGCAGTGGCAGCCAACGGGCGACAGAGACCAGCTCAACAACAGTTTTTAAACGTGAGTTTGTTGTTGTTTGAAGTGAATCATTCAGTTTGAAGAAACATTGTCGTTTCCAATCAGCGGCCATGTTGTAGATCGTGATGTCGATCCATAATACTTGAATCGTCAATTTTATGATACTTCGATGGTGGTTCAATGTAGAGGGTTGAAAGTTTGATTTTTAGTAAATCTATACATACTATAAGAAAGATGTTTGTGTGTGTGTGTGTGTGTGTGTGTGTGTGTGTTTCTGTGTGTGTGTGTGTGTGTGTTTGTGTGTGTGTGTGTGTGTGTGTGTCTGTGCGTGTTTGTTTGTGTTTGTCTGTGCGTGTGTGTGTGTGTGTGTGTGTGTGTGTGTGTGTGTCTGTGCGTGTTTGTTTGTGTGTGTGTGTGTGTGTGTGTGTGTGTGTGTGTGTGTGTGTTTGTGTCTGTGCATGTTTGTTTGTGTGTGTGTGTGTGTGTCTGTGCCTGTGCATGTTTGTTTGTGTTTGTCTGTGCGTGTATGTGTGTGTGTGTGTGTGTGTGTGTGTGTCTTTGCGTGTTTGTTTGTGTGTGTGTGTGTTTGTGTGTGTGCATGTTTGTTTGTGTGTGTGTGTGTGTGTGTGTGTCTGTGCGTGTGTATTTGTTTGTGTTTGTGTGTGTGTGTGTGTATTTGTGTCTGTGCGTGTTTATTTGTGTGTGTGTGTGTGTGTGTGTGTGTGTGTGTATGTGTGTGTGTGTGTCGCCATTTTTCTCAAGGATGGGTGAACGGATCTTATCTTTGTCAAACTTTCAGACGTTCACACCCTTGCTATTCTGGAAGCAGGAATACCACAGCAAGATGTTCCAAGACATTTCAAACACCACAGGAACACCATTGAATTATTAACGTATTTACCATTATTAGCTTGTTTTGACAGATCCAAGTTAGGATGTTCTTTAAGATCACTTCAAGCAAAAGCCTCTCTAAAAATAATAATAATAATAATAAAGGAGTCTTATCTAGCCCCATCAAGCAGAGTAAACGACCCTCATGGCGCTTTACATTATCATGCGAACGCACACACACCGCACACACACACACAAACGTACACACACACAGACACACCTTCACTCTTGCACTATTCCTCTCCCTCCCATTCAAGACCCACAGATGTGTACTCCCCCTCCTCCTCCCCTCCCTCCCCCGCACATGTACACAGACATACTCTCGATCTCTGTCCCACCTCAAACCAAAGGGAAACAGGACTTAGACTTTGAAAGACTTGTGAAACAGATAGGTTTTGAGGGAGGTTTTAAAGGCAGGAAGAGAGTCAACATGTCGAACAGAGAAAGGCAAGTCATTCCAGAGCAGAGGTGCAGCAAAGGAAAAGAATTTCTCGCCAAACGACTTGGTGCTGGTGCGCGGCGGCTCTAAGGTCATAGAGTCGTCGCTTGAACGAAGCCGTCGCCGAGGTTCATAGAGAGTGAGCAAATCGGAGAGATAGTGAGGTCCCGTTCCACACAATGATTCATAACATAGTGTGCAAATTTTGTATTGTACACGAGCAGAGACAGGCAGCCGGTGTAAAGATTCAAGAAGCGGAGTAACATGGTCAGACTTCTTCGCCTTACAGACAAGACGAGCGGCAGAGTTTTGAACCTTTTGTAACTTATCCAAGAGAAACTGAGGGCAGCCAACATCTATCTATAATGCCAGTAATCTCTGTGTGTCTGTCTGTGACCGCTGTTTCTCGACAACCACGGGTCCGATATACTTGAAACTTGCCAGGTATATTGCTGGGGACCCGAGGATGTGCCTTTTCAAGGTTTCATATTAATCGGACAAGTAGTTAGCGAGCTATGTCCAAAAAACGATTCAACCAATCAGAGAGCAGCGAGCTATCACGTGTGCCGAACGTGGCGAACAGACTCTGTCTCGGACGGCACATTTGAGAGCGTATTCATTTATTTCACGTTGGCAAACTATGTTGGCGTTAAACTATGTTTTAAAACTAATTTGCGATTCTTTCACTTTCCTGCGCGTTTGTGCACGCTATGGCGATTTCTTTACCAAACTCCGCAAGCCGTTCGCTTTGGACCAAACCATTTCATGTAAATAGAGGGGGGGGATTGTCACCGTACTCGCAAGCCGTTCGCTTTGGACCAAACCATTTCATGTAAATAGAGGGGGGGGATTGTCACCGTACTCGCAAGCCGTTCGCTTTGGACCAAACCATTTCATGTAAATAGAGGGGGGGGATATAATTTAGATATATATATAGTACGGGCATGCCCTAGTACAAAGAATGACAATAGTCTAGCCTTGAGAGGACAAGGGCACAGACCAGAGTTAGAGCAGCCTGAGGAGTAAGAAAGTGGCGAATGGATGAGATCTTTCGCAGCTGAAAGTATGCCGATTTGCAAGTTTGAAGTACTTGCTTGGAAAATGTCATGTTACAGTCGAAAACCACACCAAGGTTCTTGGCCGACTAAACAAAGTTTACATCGGTTTCACCAACATGAATAGTGGTAGGAAGTGAACATTGTAGAGGACATCTTTGCGATCTTACAGTCATAGACTCTGTTTTAGCATCGTTCAGCTGAAGTTTGTTTTGGGTCATCCACGCCTTCACGTCGGCAATACAGCCTTCTAACACTTCAACAGTGGGCACGATTTGTTGAATCGTGCTTCCTTTGTACAGCCGATTGTCGTCCGCAAAGGCGTGGTGATCAACTGAATGTCTGGCAACAAGATCAAATAGAGGCCGAGTGTACAAAAGAAAGAGGATAGGTCCCAGGACTGAGCCTGGGGAACGCCAAAGGAAAGCGGAGAAGGGGCTGATTTCTGGCCATTGACAACAACTGTTTGCACTCTATCAGTAAGATAGGACATCAGCCAAGAAAGAAGAAAATACACTCCATTCCATATTTATACTGACAGTAAAGCAGATGTGATGTTGTGGCTAATGCAGGAATGATTTACACTCCTTTTACATTCACCTGAGGCCTAGGAAAAATCCATGTATAACCCATGCAAATCCCATGTCCAGCCTATCTGGGCTAGCCCACAAAAAGCCCATGCCCAGCCCACATGGGGTAGCCCAGTTGGGCCAACGGTGGAGCCAATGGACAAATACAACTGGGGCCTATGTGGGGGGACCCACTTGGGACCCACAAGTTAGCCCACATATGACCCATATGGGCCCCAGCTGGACATGTTGGCTGGGGTATCATTCCATTCTTATTTCAACTTAACTTCACAATTAAACTTCATGCAATGCCCACTGACCATGTCTGAGAATTGGCAGTGTTTCGATTTCAGGCCCATGATCTCGAGACCGGATAATTACTATAATTCACCAAATGTCTGTCTGTCTGTTCGAAGGTACCACAAAAACGGCTCAACCGATCGAAACTATATTTTGTGTTGGTAATCCTGGGATCTCCAGGAGTAAAATAGGCTATTTTGTTTTTCCAATTTCAGCTTTGGTCTCCAGTATTCTCAGGTTTGGACTCCTGCATAACATTCACGTTCGCATAACGTCCATTGTGATGATGTTCTCATTGTGACGATGTATGTGTTCACGGTAGTGTTTGACGACGGTGTGAACGTAATTTCGTAATGTTTTTCG
The DNA here is from genome assembly GCF_964187855.1 of Myxine glutinosa. Taxonomy (NCBI): domain Eukaryota; kingdom Metazoa; phylum Chordata; class Myxini; order Myxiniformes; family Myxinidae; genus Myxine; species Myxine glutinosa. The sequence goes on from NC_136269.1 coordinate 606,604, forward strand.
TTTCGTAATCCTTTAATGAACGTTTCATGTTTAGTGAACGTTTAATGCCCTTCGATGTCCGGGGCCGCACGCGCGCTGCACTGGACGGGCCAGCGTGTACCTTGCCCTTCGCCGTCATGCTCGGGTAAACCGCTGAGCCCCATCCGTGATGGGGACTGGGGCTTGAGACGGTGTCCCACGAACGAGGAATTCCCAGTAAGCGCGAGTCATCAGCTCGCGTTGATTAAGTCCCTGCCCTTTGTACACACCACCCGTCGTCGCACAAACATCACAATGAAACACAGTCACAATTCACATATTCGTGCAATTCGAATAAATACGAATAAATAAATTTGAATTCGAATATTCGAATAATAATTCGAATATTTTCGTCACAATGAAAACATCATCACAAACGGGTACTGGAGACAATGTGACAAATGTCACAAACGGGTACAATATTGGAGAGGCCATTGCCTTTTCATTTCGGCTTCCCAATTGAAGCCCCGCCCGTAGGGCGGGTACCGTTGCTAGTTATTTCAATCTGCCTGATTTCATGACACAAAACATGTCAATTATCTTGGATCTTTAACTGCAATTGTTTAATGATAGATGTTGCTTTTTACCTTATTCCACTTCCTATTCCTGATAACTCGTACCCCTTTAGCATTATGATCTTTAATGAGCCTTAAATTTGGAAACAAGGACAAAACTAAAAAGTCAAAGTGAAGGTAGTTGTGCAATCAAAGAAGACAGAGAAAGCTATGGGATAGCCGACACAATTTACAGAGAGATAAAGGGACAGACATATGACAAAGGAACCAAATCCTCTCATCATGAAAATAAAACCTTTTTATCTTCTTCACAGTTCGAGCTTTCCGCTGTGGATAACAGGCAGGTGATGGAACTTGCAATTTCCTGAAAAACAAAACAAAACACGATAGGCCATCAGTCAGACCCCCAAAATAGGGTCCATTGGTACCAAAATGAGGGAGTAAGCCTAATATTGATTTTTGGATAGGTCTTTACCCCTAGAATATGAAAATATGTGATAGCAAATTCAACCATGTAGCGAAATGGGTGTTATCACCTCATTTTCAAAATGGCCGCCAAAATGCATGTTTTTCTATTAAAAACACCATGTTTCATATTCTTGTAGGAATTTGTAACAAATAGCATTGCGTTTTGAGATGTTTAAGACTTTACAACTCTCTTAAAGTATGAAATACACCATCTGAACTTTAATCCAAGAAGATAGAATCCAATATGGCGCCCAATTTCACAAAATGGCTGCCATCATAGCAACAACTTTATGCACAAAATATGCACGAAAATAACTGGCATTCAGTAGATTTGCAAGTATACACATGGAAAAAAGTATCGCACCACCATGTATTTTCGACATAGTGGAAATGTATCAATGAATTGATACATTTCACCCATTGAAATGTATCAATGGGTGATAACACACATTTAGCTATATCGTTGAATTTGCTATCACATATTTTCTTATTCTAGAGGTAAAAACCTTGTCAAAAATCATTATTAGCCTTACTCCCTCAATTTGGTACCGGTTGACCCCCCTAGCTGATAGCCTAAGATTTATGCATATCATTGCAGGAGAAGAATCCCTGGTGTTGGGCTAGCGGCTAGGGTGCCGGCTTTAGGATCCTAGGATCCTGGGATCGAATCTCGGTCGATCGCCGAATTAATGCCAGGGGGGTTGACTCAGCCTGTCATCCTTCCGAGGTCGGCTAATTGAGTACCAGTTCACTGGTAATTCCCTGTTTGTCGTTAAAGGCGGCAAAAAGGGTTGGCGTCAGGAAGGGCATCCGGCCGTAAAACATTGCTTCAAAAAGGGGACCAAAAAACAACAACAACCACGGTCCCCGAAAAGGCCAACCCCCGCTTTGCGGGGAAAAATGGCCTCTAAACGGTGGTTATTGCAGGAGAAGATGGGGAAAATTCAAAACATTGAAATTGGTGATTTCATTCTCCTCCAAACGAATCTGACATTGCGGGCACATGGTAACTCCAACAAAATGGATTAAGCTCACAAATACAATCAGTAAACACCAGGAGCACTTTGCTTTTGACCACACGGCATTTTGACATTTTAAATAAGTTTATATTTCATTGACACAAGTGGTTCTACAAAAGCACCTTCACAGCGGTTCTTGAAAGATCTGGCTGGTACTGCTGCAGCTGCACTGCGTAGTTAAGAAGTGTGTTCATGACGTCACAGGCAACCTGAGCTACAGCTCGATTGGAATCCTGGAAATCCAAAATAAACTCTTATTAGAGACAAAACAACAATTTAGATATTCTCCTTCTGAATTATTTATATTAAACAGGTAATCTTGAGAAAAAGTTTCTTCTTCGGCTGGCGGTGTTTAAATGTGTGTGTGTGTGTGTGTGTGTGTGTGTGTGTGTGTGTGTGTGTGTGTGTGTGTGTGTGTGTGTGTGCGCGCGTGCATATAAGGGGAAGAGGAGGAAGAGGGGAAAGAGAGAGGGAAGGAGAACAGAGGGAGGGTAAAGGTGGGATGAGGTGGGGGAGGGGAGAGCAAAGGGGACGGTGATGGGGAGAAGGTGGAGGGGGGGGGGGGGGGGAGAGACAGACAGAGGTGAAGGAGAGACAGAGAGGGGTGGGGGGTGGGGAGATTGAGAGGTAGGTGAGACGGAGAAGCGATGGGAGGGTTGACAAAGAGAATGATTTGTTATGCTTAATGACCGCATAAACACATAAACACACACACACACACACACACACACACACACACACACACACACACACACACACACACACACACACACACACACACACACACACACACACACACACACACACACACACGAATGTAACCCGAGGAGATTTTACTGTGAATGGAGGAAACAAAAGCACCCCCGCCCGGCAACGCCGGGTACTTCTGCTCGTAACTAATAAAATAAAAACGAAGAAATATCTCTCAGCAATTTCCCGTCTGTTAATTTATATATTTTACAAATGTGAATTACACGTCCATACACACGTGAAATGGAGTTTGTTTTTTCACACATGAACCTTTACTTCCGGATAATAATGTTGAATGAAATAAGAACGAAGAAATATATGTCGGCATCATTGTTGACGTTTTTGTGACGACTGTCATCAAAAGTAAAAGTAATATATCTTAACGGCAAAGAAAAAGCGAATTTTTAATATATGTCGACATTTTCCCCGACTGTTATTTTAGGCGGTGTATTTTCGTGTATCATCGTGGCGCGATTTTTAAAAATATATCTCTGCATTTTCCCGCATGTGCGTGAATGTTCTCAATTATTTCTGACACCGAGTCTAAAACCATCGATAAAAATTAAATCAGATGGTGAATTCGATATAAAATCGTGAGGGTGACTCAATGAATGGGCTTTATTTTACAGGCCTTTGAGAATTCATTTCGTTCTATAAACGGAAACTTTCATCGGATTTTCTTCCCGTTTTTTTTCAAACGAGTCTAAAACTATGTTAGCGACTGTTAAAAATGAAATTATATATCGAATTTGAGTTGAAATAAACCTGTGTGAGAGAGAAAGACAGCACGGGCCTAACTGAACAGGCCTCAAAGCTATTCGAGTTAATAAAATGGTGGATATTTGTTTACATGAAGCCTCTCCAAGAATGGGTAGAGCTACTCTGCAAATGGACTAAGCCACACCCCGGACAGAATCACCGTAGCCTATTATAATATATATATATATATATATATATATATATGTGTGTATATACAGTCACGTGAAAAAGTAAGTACACCCCATGTAAAGTTTTGACTTTTTCAACATATTTCAACATACAGCTATTTGATCTTCATTTCAACAATATTGACAGATAAAGGTGATATAATATAACAAATATCATGAAACATTTACATTTTGTAGTCCATTGTATAATTTAAATACACATAAATGCAAATTTCGCATGTGGAAAAAGTAAGTACACCCTTGGCTCTAATAGGTGGTATTGCCCCCTTTGGCAGAAACAACCTCAAGTAGGCGTTTCTTATAACTGTCTATGAGTCTCTGACATCGACTGGGAGAAATTTTTGCCCACTCCTCCATGCAGAATTCTTTCAGCTGTGCGATGTTTGAGGGGTTTCTTGCATGCACAGCTCGTTTCAAATCCCGCCCACAACATCTCGATGGGATTTAGATCCGGGGCTTTGACTTGGCCATTCCAGAACCCTCCATTTCTTTCTTTTCAGCCATTCCTTGGTGGATTTACTGGTATGTTTAGGGTCATTGTCATGTTGCAAGGTCCACCTTCGGTTGAGCTTCAACTTTCCGACAGATGGCCTCACATTATCCTCAAGCACCCTCTGGTACAATGAAGAATTCATAGTGAATTATATGATGGTGAGCTGCCCAGGCCCTGATGCAGCAAAGCTGCCCCAAAGCATAATATTTCCACCACCATGCTTTACAGTTGGTATCAGGTTCTTGTGGTCAAATGCTGTCTTTGGTTTTCGCCAAACATGTCTTCTAGTACTGTGGCCAAATACCTCTACCTTTGACTCATCTGTCCAGAGCACATTGTTCCAGAAGTGCTGGTCTTTGCCTAGGTGTTCATTGGCAAACTTTAGTCTTGCCCTGATGTTCTTTCTGGACAGCAAAGGTTTCCTCCTGGCACACCTCCCATGTAGATCAAATTTGTGCAGCCTCTTTCGAATGGTGGACTCGTGCACCTTGACATCAACAGTGGCAAGAGCTACCTGTAGGTCCCGTGATGACATTCTGGGGTTCTTAGAGACTTCTTCAAGCATCTTGCGGTCTGCTCTCGGGCTGAACTTTCTGGGGCGGCCTGGCCTGAACAAGTTGGCAGTTGTTTGGAATCTTCTCCACTTGTAGATGATCTTCCAGACAGTCGAATGATTGATTTCAAATTGTTTGGAGATCTTTTTAAATCCCTTCCCAGACTCATAGGCATCTATAACCTTCTTTCTGAAGGCCTCAGAGAGCTCTTTTCATCTAGGCATGGTGACGCCGCACACTTCAACAACAAAGAGCAAACCAAACTAAATGTCTGAGGTTTAAATAAGACAGGTTCCTCCAAGATCCTCTCTAACGATGTTCTAATCATTTGCACCTGAGCTGGTGCACCTGATTCTAATTTTAGGTATTTGAAGTATTGATAAATATACGGGTGTACTTACTTTTTCCACATGTGAAATTTGCATTTATGTTTATTTAAATTATACAATGGACTACAAAATGTAAATGTTTCATGATATTTGTTATATTATATCACCTTTATCTATCAATGTTGTTGAAATGAAGCTCAAATAGCTGTATGATGAAATATGTTGAAAAAGTCAAAACTTTACATGGGGTGTACTTACTTTTTCACATGACTGTATACTCATACAATCGTACTAACATAATCATAGGAATTTAAACAAAAAAAAGTTTCATTAAAATTGTGTGTGTAGTTTATGAGAAGAAAGCAAATTCCTATTTTGGGGGGAAACCCCCCACGAGACCCTTCGGGGACCGATTTTCTTAATGCCATTAACAAAATTTGGTACATCACGGGTGGTGAAGGTTGTGGTAAAGCTTCATCGGAATTGCGTGTGTAGTTTCTGAGAAGAAAGAAAATACCTATTTTCGGGGGCAACCACTCCCCCCGTACTCCCCATAGGGCCCGATTTTTTAAAATGCCGCAAACAAACTTTAGTCAAAACAGAACAAATATCATTTGTGCCAAGTTAGGTCACAATACCATCAGTGGTTTCGGAGAAGAAGCTGCAAGTGTTTACGGACTGACAGACGGACAATGCGCCATCCGAACACCAAAATGGGACTCGGTTCTGGCACTCTCACCACTCACAGTTTTGATTCACGCATTGATTGTTATATACACTGGATATACCTAGTGTGTACCCTGGATAAGAATAGGTACGCCGTATCCCTGCGTGTCGTAAGAGGCGACTAAGAGGGTTGGCGTCAGGAAGGGCATCCGGCCATAAAAACATTGCCTCAAAAAGGGAACCATGACAATTACAACTACATATGGGCAGGGTACAGCCCGAAGTGGAGATCGGTTTCTGAGGTTTGGGACATGGAATGTAGGGACAATGACAGGGAGATCAGGAGAAGTGGTGGAAGTATTGGTCAGAAGAAGAGTGGACATATGTTGTGTGCAAGAGACGAGATGGAAGGGAAGTGGTGTGAGAATGGTGAAGGGTAGGCAGGGACAGAAATACAAGTTTGTGCGGCAAGGGTGCCTGGAGGGTGTGAATGGTGTTGGTGTCCTGTTTTCTGAGGAGTTTGTAGACAATGTGGTGAGTGTGACTAGAGTGAGTGATAGGTTGATGATGGTGAAAATGATGATTGGAAAGCTCTTGGTGAACGTCATCTCAGGATATGCTCCGCAGGTTGGTCGGAGCGATGAAGAGAAGGACAAGTTCTGGTGTGCGATAGAGAAGCTGATGGAAAACGTGAAAGATGAGGAAGTTGTTGTGGTAGGAGGAGACCTAAATGGACATGTGGGAAGGAGTATGGATGGTTTTGACGGAGTTCATGGGGGTTACGGATATGGTGTGAGAAATGGAGAAGGTGAAAGGATTTTGGAGTTTGCTGATGGAGCTGATTTGTTGATTTGTATTACTCAGTTCCAGAAAGAGGATAATAAGCTTGTTACATACACGTCAGGTGGGTCGACGACAACCGTTGACTACCTGATGGTGCGTAGGCGAGATAGGGGGCACCTCCGGGACACAAAGGTGATCCCGGGGGAGGAGGCTGTTTCACAGCACCACTTGGTTGTCTGCGACGTAAGAGTGAAAGGTGCGAGGAGAGCTCGGCGGGTGAAGTACCAACCAAGAATGAAGGTGTGGAGGTTGAAAGAGGTGACAGTAAGGGAGGCATTAAAAGAGAGTCTGAGTAGGGTCGAGGATGATGTGGTTGAGCTTGAAAGTAGTTGGATGTCAATGAAAGCTAGTCTGTTGGGAGCCGTTGGTGAGGTATGTGGATGGACAAAAGGACCACTGAGGCACTCGGAAACATGGTGGTGGGATGATGAAGTTGGAAAGAGGATTGACGAGAAGAGGAAGAAGTTCAAGGAGTGGCAGAAGGCGAAGGGTACGGGAGCAGAAACAGCAGGGAATGAAAGTTATAAGGCAGCCAGGAAGGCTGCAAAGAAAGAGGTAGCAAAGGTGCAGGAGGCATGTAGGAAAATGTTCGGAGAACGCTTGGATTCGGAAGAGGGTCAGAAAGCAGTATTCAGGATTGCAAAGCAAATAGCGAAAGAGAGCTGTGATGTGATGGGGGTGAGTTGCTTGAAGGATGAAGTGGGACAAATCGTTGTCGACCCAGATGGAATTAAAGGAAGATGGAAAAGATATATGGAAATGCTGTTGAATACAGAGAATGAATGGGATGGCAACATAGAGAGTAACCCAGTTTTAGGACCGGCAGAGAAGATAACTGAGAAGGAAGTTGAGAAAGCGATAAAAGCAATGAAGGGTAGAAAAGCGGGAGGGCCGAAGGGAGTTGTGGGAGATATGTTGAAGGCAGCAGGAAGTTGGGGTGTGAAGAGAATGACAGAGATCTGTAATCTGGTGGTGAAAGAAGGCGCATTCCAGTGGATTGGGACCTGAGTACCCTCGTCCCTCTATACAAGGGGAAAGGTGACCCTCTGGAGTGTGGCTCGTACCAAGCGATAAAGTTATTGGAGCATGGAATGAAGGTATTGGAAAGGGTGTTGGAGAGGAGGATAAGGAAGAAAGTGAAGATCGACGAAATGCAGTTTGGATTCATGCCAGGAAGAGGAACGACAGACGCGCTTTTCATTGTGAGGCAGTTGCAGGAGAAGTACATGGAGAAGAGGAAGAAGTTGTTTCTTGGGTTTGTTGATCTGGAGAAAGCATTCGATCGGGTTCCACGCAAAGTATTGACATGGGCATTGAGGAAGTTAGGAGTGGAGCAATGGTTGATCAGAGTAGTGATGGCAATGTACAAAAGAGCGCGCACAGCTGTAAGGACGAAGGACGGGAACAGTGGTGAGTTTGAGGTGAAGGTGGGAGTGCATCAGGGGTCGGTACTAGGTCCGCTACTATTTGTAGCTGTGATGGAGGTGCTGGCTCAGAACCTAAAGGAGGGTTTACCGTGGGAGTTGTTGTATGCAGATGATCTGGTGTTGATTGCAGAAAGTATAGATGGACTGAAGGAAAAGATGAACACGTGGAAGGAATGTATGGACACAAAAGGTCTGAAGGTGAATATCGGAAAGACGAAGGTGATGGCAAGTGGTAAAGCATGTGGTGAGGTGGAAAGAACTGGGAAGTGGCCCTGTGCTGTGTGTAGGAAGGGTGTCGGAGTGAACTCCATTCAGTGTACAATGTGCGCTGAGTGGGTTCATCAAAAATGTAGTGGTCTGAGAGGGTCATTAACCAGTGTGGCAGCTACATTCAAATGTAAGGTGTGCACAGAGGGAGCTGCAGATGGAGGAAATGTTGAGTTGGATCTTGGAGATGGCGTGAAGCTGGAAGGTGTGAAAACATTTTGCTACCTCGGAGACATGCTGAATGGAGAAGGTGGATCAGACTCGGCAACGGTTGCTCGAGTGAGATGTGCATGGAAGAGGTTTCGGGAATTGAGTGGCGTGCTGATGATGAGGGGAGTGTCGTTGAAGCTGAAGGGAAAGGTGTATGCTGCATGTGTGAGAAGTGTTATGATTTATGGGAGCGAGACATGGCTAATGAACGTAGAGCAGCAACGAAGGTTGGAAAGGGTGGAAAAGCGAATGGTTCGACGGATGTGCGGATTATCGTTGAGAGAGAGGAAGACAAATGATGAATTGCGAAAGATGATGGGAATCGAGCCTGTGATTGATGCTGTGAAGAGGAACAGGTTGAGATGGTTTGGTCATGTGTTGAGGAAGGATGACAGTGACTGGTTGAGAAGAGTGATGGAAATGAATGTAGAAGGAAGTAGAAGACGGGGAAGACCGAGAAAGACTTGGCTAAAGATGGTGGAAGAAGAAATGCGGGCAAGGGGGTTAACAAGGAGAGATGCAGAAAATAGGGCAAAATGGAGAAGATTGTCATGGGGACCGCAAGGCTAACCCCCGCTCTAGCAGGGAAAATGGCCTTTAAAATGCATGTTGTTGTTGTTGTTGTTGTTGTTGTATTGATTGTTGTATAATCAAGTTTCAGGTGTTGCAACTGGATGGAAACTTGCTATGTCACCCTTATGATGCTTGTTTTCTCATACTTAGCATGAAGCGTGTCCATCCCTTAGGATAGCTCCTGTCACAAGCCCCACCCCAATTTTGCCCACTACTCTCCCCCCCCCCCCCCCGTGTTTCTTCTCATTGTGTCTGTTTGTCTGTTTCCTTCTGATTGTGTGTGTTTATTCTGATTTACCAGTCACATCCTTTGACACATGGTGCTAAAACTTGCCCCCAGGATGGTTTTGCACTATGTCCTGCTTCTACAACAACCCCTCTCCCCACCCCACCCCTCACCTAAGTCTATATCGACTAAACAAATCTTATCGAGTAGCAGAAACATTCTATATTTTCACATCATTTCTCCTTGAATAACCTCGTCGGTGTACCGAACATTGTGTGCGGAATTGACGATGCTAACGGTGTATTCGACGCCGGTCTCACAGCCAAGTTATTTAATCTACATAGACCAGCGCAAAAACCCGTTATAATGACAGGTGCACATTCCATATTTTCACATTCAGCCTTGAATAACCCTGCAATGATTTTCTGTATGTACCGAACACCCAAACTCAGGTTCACCTGGGCAACCACGTGTCTCCCCACCTCACCTTTCTACCCCCACATCCTCTTCCCCTCCCCAATCCCCTCCACATTCTCCCAGATCCCACCCACCAACCCCCCTTCCTCTGTTTTTCAACCAACAAATGAAAAGCAAAGACCCACCCACATCTGTCACATGTGAATGGAGAGAGTAACCAATCAGCTCTCACCTAATCAATTACCGCTGGTGGTTAGGATTATATATAAATAAATGGCCTCCGCCCATGCTTTTCGAGCCGAAGAAGGCTGCATTACTGCAACCATAAAAGGCTACACAAGGTAGGCCTTTTGCTGTTTCAAACTCTTCCCAGAGTCCATCCACAGCTGTAACATTTCCACATAATACACACAACACAATCCTAATGCTACAAAACCCCCTCAGATGCCAAACTGATTTCATCGCTTATTAGCGAATCATCTACGCAGTGTAAACAGAAAAGTTTCCCAAGCATGTACCACGTGACAATGTCGAGCAGTGACATGTATATATATAATGCATACAGTCATACTTGTACAGAAAGACCACTCAAGGGAAACGGAAAAAGTGGCCTTCATAGACAGGTTGTCTTTCTGTACAGGTTTGCAACCACCAACATGGCCGCCATTTTTCTGCAGTACAGCGACTATATGAATGCACAAGTACCCAAATGCATACAGGAAGCAAACCGACCTTGGTGACCTTTATTACCTCCACCACCAAAGGTGGATAGAGGTTATGTTTTCACCCCTGTCTATCTGTCTGTCTGTCTTTGTACAGGATATCTCACAAAGTTATGGACGGATTCGGCCGAACCGTGGTGGATGAGTTGGACAGGTGACAAGAACAAGCTGATTTGGTTCATGTCCGAATGTAGATGCGGCCAATCAGTGGGCTAGAAAACGTAAACTGTTCAGCCTCACGGTGATATGCTCTCTTCTGAGTGCCGCTCTCGTTCAGTCTGTTAACGTCGACTTAATAAAAGTGTTAAAACTTAAAATAAACACCAACAACCCACCAGCAAGGTCGAGCAAATGACTTGAAAACTTTCAAGAATCTTCGGATGATTGGTGGCTTCGACAAGCTCTTCGCAAAGCCAGATGCCCAAACTTGAGATGGCAACACACCTTCACACCACAGTACATCAGTGTTATTTACATCATCAGCACATCATCAGTTTACAGCCACACTCTGTAGATTAACATCAGAAACAACAGTGTTACAAAATTTCAGTTTAATGTCTCATTCCTACGAAGCACCGATTGAAAGAAAGATCCATTAGCAGAACTTGTATCTCTCCTGCACTCAGATTGTGGATACTGCCAGTGGTGAAGTAGATCCTGCACAGACATTGCACTCACCTTGCGCACTCAGAATGTTCTTCTTTTGCTGCTAAGATGATGAACTTCACCAACTCATCCTTATAAACAACAAGGGCAAATCATGCTTGGTTAATTTGTGATCGTTGTCGACGTTGTGACCATTTACTTTGTGATCATGAATTTTTTTATACTTCAGGCAAGGCTCGTGATAGAGCTGACGGACACACACACACACACACACACACACACACACACACACACACACACACACACACACACACACACACACACACACACACACGAGACAAACACTTAACAAAGCCACTGAGCTTGCGAGAAGTGCCGTCACTAACGTCACTTCCCGGGATACTCTGGGTACCAGCTACGTCATAACAATGGCGCCTCTTTTCTCACCGGACTCAGTGGGGCATTTCCTCAAAGGAATTTCCTCCTCCCCATGGATGCCAACCGATGGAGATTGTCCATGCTCTATCCTTTTCAAGCAAGGAAGCAGCACGGACCATTTAAAAGTCTTTGGTATGAACTGAACTGGTCCAAACCGGATGGCCGGATGGTTGTTTTTTTGGGAGACACCATCTCCTTACTGGATGCCTGTTGATTCCCTACGGGAGCTCATCCGCCCTTTGCCAAGTGTTGTTTTTTGTCCTGGCAAGGTGTCACGGTCACACTACCCACTATCAACAATAAGAAAAAGACATAAAATGTCATAGTCTCCACCGTGGTTTTAGTAATATTGCTGTACGCAGTTAAAGGCTGTCAGTCGGCCATCTTGGGTCACTTGAGATAACAATATTTTCTGCATATGTATACTCATGGATTGTCTTTGTGCCAGGTTCGTAGAAAATCGGTCCGTGCCTGCCCGAGAAATGGATGGGGACACATTTAAGTGACGAAATGGCCCCAAGTCGGCCATCTTGGATCTGATCTCGAAGAAAATGAGCCATGATAATATGTCGGCCATAATTCATTATCTGTGTGCCAAGTTTGAACCAGATTGGTAAATGCATGTCCAATAAATGGTTGTGGACGCTCAGACGCACGGATAAACGGATGGAGGGACGAGACCCAATCCATAAGCCCCCGTTTCGGACTAAGTCCAACGGGGCTAATAATACAGCCCCACTAATATAACCCCAGAAGGAATAACAGAAATATTAATAAGGGGCCATTTATTTATGTGCCCATAGAGTGGATATACTCAGAAAATACAAAATGAGATATGGAAAAGAAGATAGAGATATGAGGGTAGATGAGTGTGGGATGAATGTGAGAGAAGGAAAAGAAAGCTGGGAGGAGATCTGAGTATGGAGATGGAAGGAGCATGGATGTAGAATATGAAAGGAGGCACGGATTGAACTAAATCCACCATATTGGTTTATAATAAAATGATTACCCCTCGGATTGCTTTAAATCCTATCAGAATGCTGTAGTTGAACGATAGTTTAAACTTTGGCGTTTTCTGTGCATAAGGTGATAATGTACGTTCTGAAACAGCACCGTCCTCTGGATAACTGTCATTACAAGAATACAAGGAAATGCACCTTTAAACCCTCACAGTCGGTTGGGACAACGTCTCCTGCTGTGGGGTGAAGGACAGGCATGGATTCATACAGGTTTGGGAGACAGACGAGTGCTCCGAGCAAAGTCTGAGCCTCAGCACGTGGAGCCTGCGTACGGGCCAAGTGGTTTGTAAAGGGAAGGGTGGTGGGTTAGAGAGGTAAGGCAGGGCTTGCTTAGGGATGAGCTTTCAACAATGCAGAAGGATCATTTTTAAAGTACAGTAGCATCGGTGAACTAAGATGCAAACAAATAAAAAAAGATGATTAAATCAAATGGTTGAATGAACGACAGAAAGATGGAAAAAAAAGCCATATTATATAGTTTAAATTATTTTGTGTTCAAGTTATCATTTACAGGATGGTGTAAAATTATACGAACGCATTATCCAAGTTAATGCTGCACACTGCTGTTTTGGCCACCTCAAACACATGCATGCACGTCACGTGAGACATGACAGCCTGGCAATGCTTTTTCTTACAAATGTGGAAAGTTTACGAAAGAGTTTTGGATCCTTAATCCAAAGCAAAAGGATGCAGAGGATGCAGAGGATGCAGTACTGCCAGCACAATGCATGTTCACTTTGCAGCTACGTTAATCTGAGTCAAATTTTTTAAAAAAGTCTCGATACAAATATTGAGGAATACAGAAGGGACAAATCCCCACCCTGCGTAACTTAAGGCATTGGCAGCAACTCAATGGAAGGGAAGACTCGAACATGGGACTAGAAGAGGGATGATGTTAGAGTGTAAAAGACTATTAGGGGGGGGCCTGGGGCATCAGTCACTTCAAGTTTTTGAAAAAGTTTGATTTTTGGTACCATTTTGAAGCTTAGGGTCTAAGTAAGAATTTTGGTCCGAGTGGACAAAGATCACATGGAGTCTTCATACATTCCCGCCATTTTCCAAGATGGCCGCCATCAAAATCTAATACTGACAATATCTCGGAAACTAATCAACCTAGAAACATGAATTTGGTGTCTATACCTAGGTTTTCATGGTCAAGGAATCCAATAAAACCATTTCTGACTACATCAGAGTATTTATTTGTCCCGAAATGGTAAATTACACAACAAACGTTATAGCAGAATTTAGCAGAATTATGCATGTTAACAATTAAGCACATACGAACGTAAATTCTATAAAATACCATGAATATAAACCGAACATTCTATTTTCATTGTTCTTAGTGATATTTGATTGATTAGGTAAGTGCAACTAAAAAATCATTACTCATTCTCACAACCATCATGGTCATTTAGTTGGGACATGTGCACTTGCATAAACGTGAGCACTTCAAGTCAGCTTTTTTGCACTTGCATGACGAGCAAGGTTTTGTGCACGCGCATTTTACGTCTAGATCAAACACATCCCTGGCAAGGGGCAACGTGGTCCAGATGGGAACCAGTTGGCCATCTTTTTCCATCCATCCATGATTGCTTGGGCTTGGGACTAGTGCCAGTGGCTCGTGCGCTGTAGTCCAGATGCTCGCCTGGAAGACACTCCTTTTGAGATGTTGGTCCAGCGCATCACTTGTAGGGGGTATTCTTTCCACATCCCTAGTCCTGTGACAGAAAACCCTCATTCGAACAAGGTCAACGTTGGTGTCATCAGTGATAGGTTCGTTGGAGTACATTTTGCAAACAAAGTGACTCACCACTTCCCTCAACTCTGGCGATGTAAGAAACGGGGTGCTAGCAATTGTCGCAAACTCACTCAAGAGGGGTGGAACCTCATCTTTCCGCTTGAAGCAGTATCGCTTGCCCTTGAATTTGAAAGCTGACGTGCTGTCTGATCCAGTGAATGCATGAAAGAGAGCCAAGGCTTTGCACGTTGTCACACCCAAACTTGAGGCAATGTTGTTGAGGGAGATCATTTTGACTGTCTTTCCTGCTTTGAAAGAAATCCAGATATCTGACTCCGGATTCACCGCCTTGATGTGGTGGAAGTTACACAGAAGTATTACGACAACGTCTGTGTCGCCAGTATAGACCATTCCCAGTGATGAATATTGGAGGGCATGAAGAAGATGCACCAGGACACGAGTGTCTGCCTCCTCATGATTACATCGTCCCATGGGCGGTCCATTCCCTGCATTGAGGACTTGGTCACCAGAAGTGATATAAACCTGTTTGCCATCTTGGAATGGTGTTTGCACAATGCTTGTTGACAGGAATGAGAAGAGCTCTTTTTTATTTTCGGCATTAGCCAAAAAGTTTTGCCAGTTTCCAGGCACTTTGGCAGAACCAGATACTCGCTGTCGTGTGCCTGTTCCTCGCTTTTCTCTTGTGGTCGCTTTGATTGACATTGTGCGATACTGATCCCATACAATATCCACTCTCGCTGCTCTTTTCAACTCATGCTGGATTCTTGGGCAGAATACTTTGGTGAAATATTCATCAAATGTTTTGCCTTGGACAGTTGTGCCAGGAAGAGAGTGGATCAGTGCACCACCATCAATAACGATGACCCCATAATCATCTGGTGCGACGAGCTCCTCATCCGCGGATAGTCCGGTACTTGCACTTGCTTCCATAATGCACGCCAATAAATCTGACTTGGTGCAAGAGTTGATGGACCCATCAGAAGCCAGTGCATCTGGTGATGAGGAGGATTCGTGACGGAAAAATTCCTCCAAATTTCCACCCCGGCTATCAACCATAATGAATGCTTGTCCATACAGCTCTGTATGTTGTTTGAAGTGCTGCACCTTCTTCTGAAGTGCTGTCTTTTTTCGAGTTTTCTCCTCATGGAACAGCAGCAAGTTGTTTTTCTTGATCGGAGCTGCCAGAGGTAAAATCGGAGCTGCCAGATCGGAGCTGCCAGATCGTAAAAATCTGCTGACGAAGGTTGCTAGGACAGACTATATCAGCGTTGGCATGTGCTCTTTCAGCAGTAGCTTGTGCATATCCAACTTCAATGGTAAGCACTCTCTTATATGACACGCTAAGGCAATACTGATGTAGCAGTTGTACCAGTTTCTTGCTCCTTGTTTGGTAATGCAGTTTTAAGGCCAAAAACACTGCAAGAGGAAGCTCACATCTCCAGTTTGCAGGAAGAGAAGTGATGTTCAACATGGTTAGTTGACTCATGGAGAGAACTGTCCTGGAATTGTCTTGCACAGGAGATGATTTAGGACCAGTAAGCAGTTGACGAAAGAAATATTTCAGCTTTGTTGGAACAGCAGATTCCTCACAACCTTCAGGAAATGACCCCTTGAAATTGAAAGCAGTATCATGATCCAAAACTGCTTTACGTAGAATTGATGCTGCCAACAGTAAGGTACGTGATTCTTCCTCTGGTGTCTGGCTCGCGCTGGAGATGATTTTTCGAGCTGTCTCTGAGCAAACAAGGATTACTCGATTTCGGATCCCTTTTTCTTCTGTCAGATGTGGGAAGTGTTCAAGTACTCTCTCTTTCAGGCATGTGCAGTTCACTGTCTTACGAATCTCATGCTGTCCCAACCTTTCCGTCATCATATCTGTCAAATCTTGGAGAGCAAAGATTCTACGTCCTCCAGCAATTTCTTCACTGACGAATTGTAGTAGCTCATTTTCTACTGTGATTTCAGTGTCTTGGGTGACTTGACCTTGTTTTGTACTGATTAGCATTTCATAATGCCGACGGTTGAATTTAGTGTAGCAATATCGATGATAGTTAGCTTCAATAGCTACCAGATCTCCTTCTGCAAGCCGTGCTACAATGCGATCCTCTCCCAATGAAACTGCTTTGTCATGGATGTTCTCGGTGAGGGAAACTTTTTGGAATGAATGGTCATCTTTACTCGTTTCTTCATTACAGAAGAGACATAAATTTCGATTAGTTTCTGTGCTAGATCTTCTTGGTCGTTTTCGTAGAGGTGGCAAGCCTTTGGAAGAACGTGTTTTTGCCCGGTCAAGTGCTGATGCCTTGTACAACTGACGACATGTTTTGTGCCAGGATGCTCGATTTGCTTGCATAGATCCTTCATCTGGAAGTTCCAAGTTTGGGTGAGGTGCAGCATCAACATCTCGGAATTGATTTACAAGGCTGATAATATCTTTGTATGCCTCCGCCCTACGTACACCAACTGGGTTGTCAAGAGGACAGACAAGTTCTTCGTTTGTTTTTTCTTGGCAGAGGACACACAACTCACAGTTCGTTGTCTCAGCCATCACACTAGCCTGGAACGAAAAGAAAATACATGTAAGTATATAATAACCAAGCATAAATCAAGTATACATGGACATAACATAACACAAAAATCTGACAAGTAGGGATTCAGCAGAAGCAGTTGCACATACATATGAATTATCCAAACCGATTTCCAAATATACAAAATGTATTCATGTGTGCTGACTTATATAACACAATGGCTATTGTATTTAGATATTTGGATACATACTGATATATCAACAGATATATAATGCGACTAGAAAATGTGCTAATGAGTTCGTGTACTGCACAGATATTCCAGCAAACAACCTAAGCTGATTCCATGATCACAAAGGATAAATGTGAGATCCTAATTGCCATGGTTATTTTTCTACTTTTGGGGAACAGAGATACACCTACTGATTTAGAGACATAACTGTTTGCTTCCCTGGCCATAAAATTCTAGGCATGGACACCAACAGCATGACTGAAGGTTTAGTGGTTTTGGAAGTATAGACGATATAGGATTTTGGTGGCGGCCATCTTGAATTTTACCATTTCGGGACAAATAAATACTCTGATGTAGTCAGAAATGGTTTTATTTGATTCCTTGACCATGAAAACCTAGGTATAGACACCAAATTCATGTTTCTAGGTTGATTAGTTTCCGAGATATTGTCAGTATTAGATTTTGATGGCGGCCATCCTGGAAAATGGCGGGAATGTATGAAGACTCCATGTGATCTTTGTCCACTCGGACCAAAATTGTTACTTAGACCCTAAGCTTCGACCTGGTACCAAAAACTAAACTTTTTCAAAAACTTGAAGTGAAAATGAAAATTTGTTCATGGTGGGAACCCCACTATATTGGTCGACATAAGGTTTCAGTGAAACTGGCAATGAACTGTCATCTTGAGATACTGGAGGGAGGAGTAATACAAGATGGACACAAACAGCAATTTCCATAGGCAATCAAAAGATGGGGAAGGGAGAAGGTAAGAATTGGAGGTGAGAGGAGAATTCAAACTTCAGAAGCATGACAGAGAGTCAACCAGCGAATGATAGTTGCAATCTATGGGACTGTAAAGGAGTGTTGGCATTGGTGGTGGTACGCAAACATCAATTCTTCCTGTTAAGTGGTCTTTGAAGATAAAGAAACATGACCATGCAATAACTTTTTGCTGTTCTGGTGTCAACAATTAGAAAGTAAACCAGACTATCCCACATCCAGGGGCAAATCGAATGGTTGAGATTACCACAATATAAAGCTTTCAAGGTGGGTACACCATTGGTATTAATGGCAGTTTTCAACAAAAAAAAATTTAGGCTGTTACTGATCTCTCTAGGCAGTTTCTAGTCTTTTTAGGCTGTAACTGATCTTTTTTAGGCTATTACTGATATTGTTTTAGGCTGCTACTGATATTGTTTTAGGCTGTTACTGATCTTGTTTTAGGCTGTTACTGATCTTTTTTAGGCTGTTACTGATCTTTTTAGGCTGTTACTGATCTCTCTAGGCAGTTTCTAGTCTTTTTAGGCTGTAACTGATCTTTTTTGAGGCTGTTACTGATCTTTTTTGAGACTGTTACTGATCTTGTATTAGGCTGCTACTGATCTTGTTTTAGGCTGTTACTGATCTTGTTTTAGGCTGTAACTGATCTTTTTTTAGGCTGTAACTGATCTTTTTTTAGGCTGTAACTGATATATTTATGCTGTTACTGATCTCTCTCGGCAGTTTCTAGTCTTTTTAGGCTGTAACTGATCTTTTTTTTAGGCTGTTACTGATATTTTTAGGCCCGGTGTGTACCCTGGTTTAGAATAGGTACACCGTATCGCTGCGCATCGTAGGAGGCAACTAAGGGTTGGTGTCAGGAAGGGCATCCGGCCATAAAAACATTGCCTCAAACAGGGAACCATGATTGTCATGGGGCCCGCAAGGCTAACACCCGCTCTAGCGGGGAAAATGGCCTTAAAACGATCATTCATATTTTTTCATTCACTGATATTTTTAGGCTGTTGCTGATCTCTCTAGGCAGTTTCTAGTCTTTTTATGCTGTAACTGATCTTTTTTGAGGCTGTTACTGATCTTTTTTGAGGCTGTTACTGATCTTTTTTGAGGCTGTTACTGATCTTTTTTGAGGCTGTTACTGATCTTTTTTGAGGCTGTTACTGATCTTTTTTTAGGCTGTTACTGATCTCTTTTGGGCTGTTACTGATCTTTTTTAGGCTGTTACTGATCTTGTTTTAGGCTGCTACTGATCTTGTTTTAGGCTGCTACTGATCTTGTTTTAGGCTGCTACTGATCTTTTTTTAGGCTGTAACTGATATTTTTAGGCTGTTCCTGATCTCTCTAGGCAGTTTCTAGTCTTTTTAGGCTGTAACTGATCTTTTTTGAGGCTGTTACTGATTTTTAGGCTGTTACTGATATTGTTTTAGGCTGTTACTCATCTTGTTTTAGGCTGTCAGTGATCTTTGTTAGGCTGCAACTGATCTTTTTAAGCTACGACTGAGCTTTTTTAGGCTGCTACTGATCTTGTTTTAGGCTGTTAGTGATCTTTTTTAGGCTGTAACTCATCCTTTTAAGCTACTACTGAGCTTTTTCAGGCTGCTGCTCTTCTTTTCTTTTTTTTTAGACGTTACTGATTTTTTTTAGGCTGTAACTGATATTTTTAGGCTGCCACTGATCTTGTTTTAGGCTGCTACTGATCTTGTTTTAGGCTGCTACTGATCTTGTTTTAGGCTGCTACTGATCTTGTTTTAGGCTGCTACTGATCTTGTTTTAGGCTACTACTGATCTTGTTTTAGGCTGCTACTGATCTTGTTTTAGGCTGCTACTGATCTTGTTTTAGGCTGCTACTGATCTTGTTTTAGGCTGCCAATGATCTTGTTTTAGGCTGCTACTGATCTTGTTTTAGGCTGCTACTGATCTTGTTTTAGGCTGCTACTGATCTTGTTTTAGGCTGCTACTGATCTTGTTTTAGGCTGCGACTGATCTTTTCTTAGGCTGTAACTGATATTTTTAGGCTGTTACTGATCTCTCTTGGCAGTTTCTAGTCTTTTTAGGCTGTAACTGATCTTTTTTGAGGCTGTTACTGATCTTTTTTAGACTATTACTTATATTGTTTTTGGCTGTTACTGATCTTGTTTTAGGCTGTTACTGATCTTGTTTTAGGCTGATACTGATCTTGTTTTAGGCTGCTACTGATCTTGTTTTAGGCTGATACTGATCTTGTTTTAGGCTGCTACTGATCTTTTTTTAGGCTGTAACTGATATTTTTAGGCTGTTACTGATCTCTCTAGGCAGTTTCTAGTCTTTTTAGGCTGTAACTGATCTTTTTTGAGGCTGTTACTGATTTGTTAGGCTGTTACTGATATTGTTTTAGGTTGTTACTGATCTTTTTAGGCTGTTACTGAGCATTTTTAGGCTGTTACTGAGCATTTTTAGGCTGTTACTGATTCAAAGGAAGTTGAATGGAGTTTTAAAAGGGGACCTGAACTTTGAACACTTTAAAAAAAATCAGGACTCAAGAATGTCGATTAATGGGACCACTGAATAACGGTCACATATTTGCAGAAATCTTCATCAGTGATAAAAGTCACAAAGAGGTCACAACATTTTCGCTCTTTCACGAGCCTCGACCTTGTATACAAAAAAAAAAAAAAAAAAAAAAAAAACATGAACAAACTCAGAGGATGGAGAAACACGAACCCACTGTTTTGTAATTGTCTTTTGTAGCTATTTGTTCAGTGGCTATAAAATACTTCCTAGATTGTGCAGAGCTCAATAATTGCCATCATTACAGACGCGTACAGGCATAAGGTTGGATAAATGACATGGAGACTGCACAGAAATCGAAATAATGGATGTATTACCCAAGGAAGTGGGTAAGTGGCCACACAGCTTGCGGCCCATAGAAGATCCCACACGAGTATTGATGAAGCAGGCAGTGTGAATGCCCAGAAACATGGTGAGCAGTGTTTCACCACTTCACTAACCAGCTTCTGCAGGAACACAAAGGAGCAGATTAGACAAAACTCGTTGTTGATGTTGGTGGTAGCGAACAAAGTTAGCACCTATTAGGTTTCCAGTTACCAATTCGAGGTTATAAATTATTTTACCATAAATATTTAGTGTTGCCCACGAATTGCTAACTGGTGGAGGTTGGAGGAGGGATGCAGTTGGGGTGGGAGTCTGTAGGGAGGCAGGTGGGGTGGTAAGAGGCAGGGGGAGTGGTGGGATGAGGGACCCAGCGTTGCCAGGTCACGGCAGGTACCTGTGTTAGTATACAATATTGTTGCACAAACAGCACTGCATTATACCAATGGTTGGCAAAAGATGTGCTTTTGAGGTGCTGTGATTATGGTAGAGAAATGACACGCTATCATCCTTGTAATTATGCACACATTTGTCTTGTGCATCATATGGACTGCCTCTCCCCAAAAAGGTAACCTATTATAGCTACCTTTGCTACAAACGTTCTCTCGTTGCTCTTGCCAACTAGAGAGTTCATAGAACACATTACCCCGCAATGTCTTGAGACAGAAGGACACGGGCGGGGTCCATGAGCAGCAAATTTGATTGGGCATGATGATGTAAAATGACATTTTGTCCAATACAGCTAAACAGAATTGTTTTGAAAATGCTACTAAGGCGATTTGTGTTCTACAGTGTTCAAGTATATAATTCAATTGAAATAAAAGAAAGATTTTAAAGGTTGCAGAAAGAATTTTTTTTGGAAGTTCACCGCTGTTGATGCAGTATCTTTTACAACACCTTATTTAACCTGTTACATTAGTTATTCATGCCTGTTGTTTGCGTCCTTTATGACCTTTTTAAAAACAGTAAGTTTCCTGTTTGGAATGATTTTTCATTTGGTTCGACTGCCAGACAGGAAGCCAGAGTAAAACAAAATCTCACTATTCTCTGCGCATGTGCAATCGGGTCGAATTGAGAGCCAAAGTCCTGCTAAACTACAGGTGTGTTTTCCGATTCATGTTTAAAATGTAACATTCAAGTGAAATGAAGTTGTTCCATGATCATAAACGGACTTTTGTTGACAGAAGGACAGACGGAAATGAACCCTGCTTTCCGCGTCGGGCGCACGCGTTATTGAATCAGCAGACAATGCCTGAGTGCTTGGAAATTAAGCTTGATATTAGAATTGAGAGCAGTAATCCAAGAACGTAAATTAGAAGACAGGATGTCGATCTCCATATCTCCGTACAATGGACCATTATGGAAAAGAAACAGAATGCAATAGATGTATGGAATGTCACAAGTATAAACAGTCATGGCCAAAAATATTGGGACGTTCGCACTTTTTTCAAATAACTCACAATTTTCTCGAAAAATAAGTTTAAATTGACAAAAGTATTTGGTCTCCACAATTCTTTATTTCACTGTTAATATTACAGAATCTTTGTTTTTGTTTCAGAACTTAATAAATCCTTTAAAATCAGACAATAAAAAGAAATGGTATTGACAAAATTATTGACACCCGAGACTTAATATTTGGTAGCACAGACTTTGGATAAAATAACTGTAGTGAAGCGCTTCCTATAGCCATGAATGAGCTTCCTACACCTCTCTACTGGCAGTTTGGCCCACTCTTCTTGTGCAAACTCCTCCAGTTCTTCCAGATTTGAAGGGTGCCTTCTCCCAACTGCTGTTTTCAGATCGCCCCACAGGTGTTCAATGGGATTTAGATCTGGACTCATTGCTGGCCACTTCAGAACAGTCCAGCATTTTGTCTTGAACCATTCCTGGGTGCTTTTTGAAGTGTGTTTTGGGTCATTGTCCTGCTGCAAGACCCATGCCCTTCGATGGAGACTTAGCTTTCTGACACTGGGTTCAACATTGCGCTCAAAAACGCCTTGGTAATCTCCAGATTTCATGATGCCGTGCACACATTCAAGGTACCCAGTGCCAGAGGCAGCACAGTAACCCCAAAACATCACTGAACCTCCTCCATATTTGACTGTAGGGAAGGTGTTATTTGCTTTGAAGGCTGCATTTTGTTTTCTGTAAACATAGAGATGATGTGCTTTACCACAATGCTCTGATTTGGTCTCATCTGTCCACAGCACATTCTCCCAGAAGGATTTTCGCTTGTTCATGTGTGTTTTGGAAAACTCTGGTCAGGCTTTCTCAGCAGTGGGGTCCTCCTGGGTCTCCTACCATACAACCCCCTTTCATTGAGTTGGTGATGGATGGTGCGAGTTGAAACTGTCGCGCCTTGTGTCTGAAAGGCAGCTTGAATCTGTTTGGCAGTTGATCGAGGTGCTTTCTCCACCATTCAAACAATCCTTCGCTGCAATCTTCGATCAAGTTTTCTCTTGCAGCCATGTCCAGGGAGGCTGGCAACAGTGCCATGGGCCTTAAACTTCCTGATAACATTGCGTACGGTGGACACCGGAACATTAACGTCTCTGGAGATGGACCTGTAGCCTTGAGATTGTCCATGCTTGGCTACAATCTGGTGTCTGATCTCCTCAGACAATTCTCTGATTTTCTTTCTTTTCTCCATGCTCATTGTGGTACACACAGTGACACAAAACAGCAGAATGACTCCTTTTCTCTATTCAACTGGTTGAATGAGTGATTTTAAAATTGCAGGCACCTGCATATTCACTATAGGTGAGTTCAATTCCAAAGTAAAGGAGAATCACCTGCTTGAAATATAATTATTCTGAACAACTTCTAAAAGGTGCCAATAATATTGTCCGGGCCATTTTAGGATGTATGTGTGGAATAAGCTAAGACTTAGTAATTGTTTCAGCTTTTTTGTTTTGTTCCACTGCGCACAAAATAAGTTCAAATGTGGAAAACAAAATATTTTTTAATTTTTTACAATTTTCTGCAAGAAATGGTGTGTTATTTGAAAAAGTGCAAGGGTGCCAATATTTTTGGCCACGACTGTATCAAGATCCGTCTGGGACAGCACTCTTTCTGCTTCACGGCTTCATCAGCAAGACAAAAAAAACTGTCGATATGGAACTTATTGCAAAACCCTCCAAGCTGAGGGACAAAATGAATGCAAGTGTGCCGAATCACAAAAAACACACACGAGCAATGAGAAAAAAAGAGGAGAGAAAGAGAGAGAGATCTCTGAAAGGAGAAATAACAACAGAGACATTGACATCCATAGGGGGCCGCCTTAACCAGTCTGAAAGGCAGCATCTCAGAGCTTCAGTCGTGGACAAGTATTTCTGCTTTCTGGAATAAACAGGAAGACATCATCAGCTTTGATAAGGAGTTTAAAGGTTGCAACATGTACACAGAATGAGCAAGGGTAAAGAGAGCGTTCAAATCAGCTAACTTGCTCAAAGGCGAAGGAGATTCTGCCCTTGACAAACAGGTGTCCACAAGAAACAGGTGTCCGCAAAAGGCTCGAAATGACAAACCACTTACATGGTAAGCAGCCAAGTATCAATCAAAATCCGGAGCGGGCACCCAACCTTGCGCACACAACGTAAATTGGGATACACCTCATCTCAGGGCAATTGTACATGGAAACGACCATTCAATGAAACCAAATATCACAGGTGGTCTGGCAAGGAAATAAAAACGAACTGATACAGCCATGCGGAAGCTTGCAGGAGTTGCTTGTTCGGACACAAAAAACAAGTTGGTTTCTGCACAGCCTCGTCGGTCCGGTACGAAGACGTTGGGTTTGCATCGGCTCTTTAAACAAAATAGATAACTGCTTGTGTTTTGTGAAAAGCAATATGTCTGCAAGATGGCAACATAAGAATTGAAAACCTGTGGGAGGAGAGAGGGGAAAGTGGATGTGGGAGGAGGGAGGGAAAGGGGTGGAAGTGTGAGGGGGGAGGGAAAGGGGTGGAAGTGGGAGGAGGGAGGAGAAAGTGGATGTGGGAGGAGGGAGGGAAAGGGGTGGAAGTGGGAGGAGGGAGGGGAAAGTGGATGTGGGAGGAGGGAGGGAAAGGGGTGGAAGTGGGAGGAGGGAGGGGAAAGTGGATGTGGGAGGAGGGAGGGAAAGGGGTGGAAGTGGGAGGAGGGAGGGAAAGGGGTGGAAGTGGGAGGAGGGAGGGAAAGGGGTGGAAGTGGGAGGAAGGAGGGAAAGGGGTGGAAGTGGGAGGAGGGAGGCGAAAGTGGATGTGGGAGGAGGGAGGGAAAGGGGTGGAAGTGTGAGGGGGGAGGGAAAGGGGTGGAAGTGGGAGGAGGGAGGAGAAGGTGGATGTGGGAGGAGGGATGGAAAGGGGTGGAAGTGGGAGGAGGGAGGGGAAAGTGGATGTGGGAGGAGGGAGGGAAAGGGGTGGAAGTGGGAGGAGGGAGGGGAAAGTGGATGTGGGAGGAGGGAGGGAAAGGGGTGGAAGTGGGAGGAAGGAGGGGAAAGTGGATGTGGGAGGAGGGAGGGAAAGGGGTGGAAGTGGGAGGAGGGAGGGAAAGGGGTGGAAGTGGGAGGAGGGAGGAGAAAGTGGATGTGGGAGGAGGGAGGGAAAGGGGTGGAAGTGTGAGGAGGGAGGGAAAGGGGTGGAAGTGGGAGGAGGGAGGAGAAAGTGGATGTGGGAGGAGGGAGGGAAAGGGGTGGAAGTGGGAGGAGGGAGGGAAAGTGGATGTGGGAAGAGGGAGGGAAAGGGGTGGAAGTGGGAGGAGGGAGGGGAAAGTGGATGTGGGAGGAGGGAGGGAAAGGGGTGGAAGTGGGAGGAGGGAGGGAAAATGGATGTGGAAGGAGGGAGGGAAAGGGGTCGTTGTGGGAAGAGGGAGGGAAAAGGGTGGAAGTGGGAGGAGGGAGGGGAAAGTGGATGTGGGAGGAGGGAGGGAAAGGGGTGGAAGTGGGAGGAGGGAGGGAAAATGGATGTGGGAGGAGGGAGGGAAAGGGGTGGAAGTGGGAGGAGGGAGGGGAAAGTGGATGTGGGAGGAGGGAGGGAAAGGGGTGGAAGTGGGAGGAGGGAGGGAAATGGGTGGAAGTGGGAGATGGGAGGGAAAGGGGTGGAAGTGGGAGGAGGGAGGGAAAGGGGTGTAAGTGGGAGGAGGGAGGGGAAAGTGGATGTGGGAGGAGGGAGGGAAAGGGGTGGAAGTGGGAGGAGGGAGGGGAAAGTGGATGTGGGAGGAGGGAGGGAAAGGGGTGGAAGTGGGAGGAGGGAGGGAAATGGGTGGAAGTGCGAGGAGGGAGGGAAAGGGGTGGAAGTGGGAGGAGGGAGGTAAAGGGGTCGAAGTGGGAGGAGGGAGGGGAAAGTGGATGTGGGAGGAGGGAGGGGAAGGGGTGGAGTGGGAGGAGGGAGGGAAAGGGGTGGAAGTGGGAGGAGGGAGGAGAAAGTGGATGTGGGAGGAGGGAGGGAAAGGGGTGGAAGTGGGAGGAGGGAGGGAAAGTGGATGTGGGAAGAGGGAGGGAAAGGGGTGGAAGTGGGAGGAGGGAGGGGAAAGTGGATGTGGGAGGAGGGAGGGAAAGGGGTGGAAGTGGGAGGAAGGAGGGAAAAAGGATGTGGGGGGAGGGAGGGAAAGGGGTGGAAGTGGGAGGAGGGAGGGAAAGGGGTGGAAGTGGGAGGAGGGAGGAGAAAGTGGATGTGGGAGGAGGGAGGGAAAGGGGTGGAAGTGTGAGGGGGGAGGGAAAGGGGTGGAAGTGGGACGAGGGAGGAGAAAGTGGATGTGGGAGGAGGGAGGGAAAGGGGTGGAAGTGGGAGGAGGGAGGGGAAAGTGGATGTGGGAGGAGGGAGGGAAAGGGGTGGAAGTGGGAGGAGGGAGGGAAAGGGGTGGAAGTGGGAGGAGGGAGGGAAAGGGGTGGAAGTGGGAGGAGGGAGGAGAAAGTGGATGTGGGAGGAGGGAGGGAAAGGGGTGGAAGTGGGAGGAGGGAGGGAAAGTGGATGTGGGAAGAGGGAGGGAAAGGGGTGGAAGTGGGAGGAGGTAGGGGAAAGTGGATGTGGGAGGAGGGAGGGAAAGGGGTGGAAGTGGGAGGAAGGAGGGAAAATGGATGTGGGAGGAGGAAGGGAAAGGGGTGGAAGTGGGAGGAGGAAGGGAAAGGGGTGGAAGTGGGAGGAGGGAGGAGAAAGTGGATGTGGGAGGAGGGAGGAGAAAGTGGATGTGGGAGGAGGGAGGAGAAAGTGGATGTGGGAGGAGGGAGGGAAAGGGGTGGAAGTGTGAGGAGGGAGGGAAAGGGGTGGAAGTGGGAGGAGGGAGGAGAAAGTGGATGTGGGAGGAGGGAGGAAAAGGGGTGGAATTGGGAGGAGGGAGGGGAAGGGGTGGAAGTGGGAGGAGGGAGGGGAAAGTGGATGTGGGAGGAGGGAGGGAAAAGGGGTGGAAGTGGGAGGAGGGAGGGAAAATGGATGTGGGAGGAGGGAGGGAAAGGGGTGGAAGTGGGAGGAGGGAGGGGAAAGTGGGTGTGGGAGGAGGGAGGGAAAGGGGTGGAAGTGGGAGGAGGGAGGGAAATGGGTGGAAGTGGGAGGAGGGAGGGAAAGGGGTGGAAGTGGGAGGAGGGAGGGAAATGGGTGGAAGTGGGAGGAGGGAGGGAAAGGGGTGGAAGTGGGAGGAGGGAGGGAAAGGGGTGGAAGTGGGAAGAGGGAGGGGAAAGTGGATGTGGGAGGAGGGAGGGAAAGGGGTGGAAGTGGGAGGAGGGAGGGGAAAGTGGATGTGGGAGGAGGGAGGGAAAGGGGTGGAAGTGGGAAGAGGGAGGGGAAAGTGGATGTGGGAGGAGGGAGGGGAAGTGGATGTGAGAGGAGGGAGGGGAAAGTGGATGTGGGAGGAGGGAGGGAAAGGGGTGGGAGTAGGGAGGGAGAGGGAGGCAGGTGGGGTGGTAGGAGGCAGGGGAAGTGGTGGGATGAGGGAAAACATTGTTGTGGTGGTGGTGGCGGCATGGTCTATTTGTGAACAAGGTGCCATGGCCTCACAAATGGGGTCATGAACTACAAAGTGAGTCAAAGCAAACATGTTTCATATAATTAGTATGTTCTGCTATGCTGAGTCGTTTTAGGTGAGAACACAACACAACACACAGTATTCGGTGAATCTGTATGTGCCGGCCATTGCTAAAAATTCTGTTTCTTGGTGTTCATTTCTTCAATGAGAGAAAACAAGTTAAGTAAAATCGCATCTTGGCAGAGACCCATGAAAAAGGCTAGACCAGAGCCCCCCACCCCTCGACACAGTCAGCGCAGAGCCCCCTAATCACATCTAAATCAGAGGCACCTGAGTGCATCTAGGTCAGAGGCCCCATTGACACATCAGGCTCAGAGCCCCCTTGATACTGCTGGCTTGGAGCACCCATCAAACAGTTGGCTTGGAACTCCCTTGTCATAGATGACTCCGAGCACTCTTGACAAAGCCAGTTCCGCGCACTCTTGACACAGCCAGTTCCGCGCACTCTCGACACAGCCAGTTCCGCGCACTCTCGACACAGCCAGTTCCGCGCACTCTCGACACAGCCAGGTCCGAGCACTCTCGACCCAGCCAGTTCCGCGCACTCTCGACACAGCCAGTTCCGCGCACTCTCGACACAGCCAGGTCCGAGCACTCTCGACACAGCCAGTTCCGCGCACTCTCGACACAGCCAGTTCCGCGCACTCTCGACACAGCCAGTTCCGCGCACTCTCGACACAGCCAGTTCCGCGCACTCTCGACACAGCCAGGTCCGAGCACTCTCGACACAGCCAGTTCCGAGCACTCTCGACACAGCCAGTTCCGCGCACTCTCGACACAGCCAGTTCCGCGCACTCTCGACACAGCCAGTTCCGCGCACTCTCGACACAGCCAGTTCCGCGCACTCTCGACACAGCCAGTTCCGCGCACTCTCGACACAGCCAGTTCCGCGCACTCTCGACACAGCCAGTTCCGAGCACTCTCGACACAGCCAGTTCCGTGCACTCTCGACACAGCCAGGTCCGAGCACTCTCGACACAGCCAGGTCCGAGCACTCTCGACACAGCCAGGTCCGAGCACTCTCGACACAGCCAGGTCCGAGCACTCTCGACACAGCCAGTTCCGCGCACTCTCGACACAGCCAGTTCCGGGCACTCTCGACACAGCCAGGTCCGAGCACTCTCGACACAGCCAGGTCCGAGCACTCTCGACACAGCCAGGTCCGAGCACTCTCGACACAGCCAGGTCCGAGCACTCTCGACACAGCCAGGTCCGAGCACTCTCGACACAGCCAGGTCCGAGCACTCTCGACACAGCCAGGTCCGAGCACTCTCGACACAGCCAGGTCCGAGCACTCTCGACACAGCCAGGTCCGAGCACTCTCGACACAGCCAGGTCCGAGCCTCCGACACAGCCATGTTCGAGCCTCCGACACAGCCAGGTCCGAGCATCGGACACAGCCAGGTCCGAGCCTCCGACACAGCCAGGACCGAGCCTCCGACACAGCCAGGTCCGAGCCTCCGACACAGCCAGGTCCGAGCCTCCGACACAGCCAGGTCCGAGCCTCCGACACCCAGGTCCGAGCCTCCGACACAGCCAGGTCCGAGCCTCCGACACAGCCAGGTCCGAGCCTCCGACACAGCCAGGTCCGAGCCTCCGACACACCCAGGTCCGAGCATCCGACACAGCCAGGTCCGAGCATCCGACACAGCCAGGTCCGAGCCTCCGACACAGCCAGGTCCGAGCCTCCGACACAGCCAGGTCCGAGCCTCCGACACAGCCAGGTCCGAGCCTCCGACACAGCCAGTTCACAGCCTCCGACACAGCCCGTTCACAGCCTCCGACACAGCCAGTTCACAGCCTCCGACACAGCCAGTTCAGAGCCTCCGACACAGCCAGGTCCGAGCCTCCAACCAACACACTTTGTTCAGAGCCTCCGACACAGCCAGTTCACAGCCTCCGACACAGCCAGTTCAGAGCCTCCAACCAACACACTTTGTTCAGAGCCTCCGACACAGCCAGTTCGGAGCCTACGACACAGCCAGTTCGGAGACTCGGACACAGCCAGTTCGGAGCCTCGGACACAGCCAGTTCGGAGCCTCCGACACAGCCAGTTCACAGCCTCCGACACAGCCAGTTCACAGCCTCCGACACAGCCAGTTCACAGCCTCCGACACAGCCAGTTCACAGCCTCCGACACAGCCAGTTCACAGCCTCCGACACAGCCAGTTCACAGCCTCCGACACAGCCAGTTCACAGCCTCCGACACAGCCAGTTCACAGCCTCCGACACAGCCAGTTCACAGCCTCCGACACAGCCAGTTCACAGCCTCCGACACAGCCAGTTCACAGCCTCCGACACAGCCAGTTCACAGCCTCCGACACAGCCAGTTCACAGCCTCCGACACAGCCAGTTCACAGCCTCCGACACAGCCAGTTCACAGCCTCCGACACAGCCAGTTCACAGCCTCCGACACAGCCAGTTCACAGCCTCCGACACAGCCAGTTCACAGCCTCCGACACAGCCAGTTCAGAGCCTCCAACCAACACACTTTGTTCAGAGCGTCCGACACAGCCAGTTCAGAGCCTACGACACAGCCAGTTCAGAGCCTCCGACACAGCCAGTTCAGAGCCTCCGACACAGCCAGTTCAGAGCCTCCGACACAGCCAGTTCAGAGCCTCCGACACAGGCAGTTCAGAGCCTCCGACACAGGCAGTTCAGAGCCTCCGACACAGCCAGTTCAGAGCCTCCGACACAGCCAGTTCAGAGCCTCCGACACAGCCAGTTCAGAGCCTCCGACACAGCCAGTTCAGAGCCTCCGACACAGCCAGTTCAGAGCCTCCGACACAGCCAGTTCAGAGCCTCCGACACAGCCAGTTCAGAGCCTCCGACACAGCCAGTTCAGAGCCTCCGACACAGCCAGTTCAGAGCCTCCGACACAGCCAGTTCAGAGCCTCCGACACAGCCAGTTCAGAGCCTCCGACACAGCCAGTTCAGAGCCTCCGACACAGCCAGTTCAGAGCCTCCGACACAGCCAGTTCAGAGCCTCCGACACAGCCAGTTCAGAGCCTCCGACACAGCCAGTTCAGAGCCTCCGACACAGCCAGTTCAGAGCCTCCGACACAGCCAGTTCAGAGCCTCCGACACAGCCAGTTCAGAGCCTCCGACACAGCCAGTTCAGAGCCTCCGACACAGCCAGTTCAGAGCCTCCGACACAGCCAGTTCAGAGCCTCCGACACAGCCAGTTCAGAGCCTCCGACACAGCCAGTTCAGAGCCTCCGACACAGCCAGTTCAGAGCCTCCGACACAGCCAGTTCAGAGCCTCCGACACAGCCAGTTCAGAGCCTCCGACACAGCCAGTTCAGAGCCTCCGACACAGCCAGTTCAGAGCCTCCGACACAGCCAGTTCAGAGCCTCCGACACAGCCAGTTCAGAGCCTCCGACACAGCCAGTTCAGAGCCTCGGACACAGCCAGTTCAGAGGCCCCGACACAGCCAGTTCAGAGGCCCCGACAGAGCCAGTTCAGAGTCCCCGACACAGCCAGTTCAGAGGCTCCGGCACAGCCAGTTCAGAGTCCCCGGCACAGCCAGTTCAGAGGCTCCGGCACAGCCAGTTCAGAGGCTCCGGCACAGCCAGTTCAGAGGCTCCGGCACAGCCAGTTCAGAGGCTCCGGCACAGCCAGTTCAGAGCCTCCGGCACAGCCAGTTCAGAGCCTCCGACACAGCCAGTTCAGAGCCTCCGACACAGCCAGTTCAGAGCCTCCGACACAGCCAGTTCAGAGCCTCCGACACAGCCAGTTCAGAGCCTCCGACACAGCCAGTTCAGAGCCTCCGACACAGCCAGTTCAGAGCCTCCGACACAGCCAGTTCAGAGCCTCCGACACAGCCAGTTCAGAGCCTCCGACACAGCCAGTTCAGAGCCTCCGACACAGCCAGTTCAGAGCCTCCGACACAGCCAGTTCAGAGCCTCCGACACAGCCAGTTCAGAGCCTCCGACACAGCCAGTTCAGAGCCTCCGACACAGCCAGTTCAGAGCCTCCGACACAGCCAGTTCAGAGCCTCCGACACAGCCAGTTCAGAGCCTCCGACACAGCCAGTTCAGAGCCTCCGACACAGCCAGTTCAGAGCCTCCGGCACAGCCAGTTCAGAGCCTCCGGCACAGCCAGTTCAGAGCCTCCGGCACAGCCAGTTCAGAGGCTCCGGCACAGCCAGTTCAGAGGCTCCGACACAGCCAGTTCAGAGCCTCCGACACAGCCAGTTCAGAGCCTCCGACACAGCCAGTTCAGAGCCTCCGACACAGCCAGTTCAGAGCCTCCGACACAGCCAGTTCAGAGCCTCCGACACAGCCAGTTCAGAGCCTCCGACACAGCCAGTTCAGAGCCTCCGACACAGCCAGTTCAGAGCCTCCGACACAGCCAGTTCAGAGCCTCCGACACAGCCAGTTCAGAGCCTCCGACACAGCCAGTTCAGAGCCTCCGACACAGCCAGTTCAGAGCCTCCGACACAGCCAGTTCAGAGCCTCCGACACAGCCAGTTCAGAGCCTCCGACACAGCCAGTTCAGAGCCTCCGACACAGCCAGTTCAGAGCCTCCGACACAGCCAGTTCAGAGCCTCCGACACAGCCAGTTCAGAGCCTCCGACACAGCCAGTTCAGAGCCTCCGACACAGCCAGTTCAGAGCCTCCGACACAGCCAGTTCAGAGCCTCCGACACAGCCAGTTCAGAGCCTCCGACACAGCCAGTTCAGAGCCTCCGACACAGCCAGTTCAGAGCCTCCGACACAGCCAGTTCAGAGCCTCCGACACAGCCAGTTCAGAGCCTCCGACACAGCCAGTTCAGAGCCTCCGACACAGCCAGTTCAGAGCCTCCGACACAGCCAGTTCAGAGGCCCCGACACAGCCAGTTCAGAGGCCCCGACAGAGCCAGTTCAGAGTCCCCGACACAGCCAGTTCAGAGGCTCCGGCACAGCCAGTTCAGAGGCTCCGGCACAGCCAGTTCAGAGGCTCCGGCACAGCCAGTTCAGAGGCTCCGGCACAGCCAGTTCAGAGCCTCCGGCACAGCCAGTTCAGAGCCTCCGACACAGCCAGTTCAGAGCCTCCGACACAGCCAGTTCAGAGCCTCCGACACAGCCAGTTCAGAGCCTCCGACACAGCCAGTTCAGAGCCTCCGACACAGCCAGTTCAGAGCCTCCGACACAGCCAGTTCAGAGCCTCCGACACAGCCAGTTCAGAGCCTCCGACACAGCCAGTTCAGAGCCTCCGACACAGCCAGTTCAGAGCCTCCGACACAGCCAGTTCAGAGCCTCCGACACAGCCAGTTCAGAGCCTCCGACACAGCCAGTTCAGAGCCTCCGACACAGCCAGTTCAGAGCCTCCGACACAGCCAGTTCAGAGCCTCCGACACAGCCAGTTCAGAGGCCCCGACACAGCCAGTTCAGAGGCCCCGACAGAGCCAGTTCAGAGTCCCCGACACAGCCAGTTCAGAGTCCCCGGCACAGCCAGTTCAGAGGCTCCGGCACAGCCAGTTCAGAGGCTCCGGCACAGCCAGTTCAGAGGCTCCGGCACAGCCAGTTCAGAGCCTCCGGCACAGCCAGTTCAGAGCCTCCGGCACAGCCAGTTCAGAGCCTCCGACACAGCCAGTTCAGAGCCTCCGACACAGCCAGTTCAGAGCCTCCGACACAGCCAGTTCAGAGCCTCCGACACAGCCAGTTCAGAGCCTCCGACACAGCCAGTTCAGAGCCTCCGACACAGCCAGTTCAGAGCCTCCGACACAGCCAGTTCAGAGCCTCCGACACAGCCAGTTCAGAGCCTCCGACACAGCCAGTTCAGAGCCTCCGACACAGCCAGTTCAGAGCCTCCGACACAGCCAGTTCAGAGCCTCCGACACAGCCAGTTCAGAGCCTCCGGCACAGCCAGTTCAGAGCCTCCGGCACAGCCAGTTCAGAGGCTCCGGCACAGCCAGTTCAGAGGCTCCGACACAGCCAGTTCAGAGGCTCCGACACAGCCAGTTCAGAGGCTCCGACACAGCCAGTTCAGAGGCTCCGACACATCCAGTTCAGAGGCTCCGACACGGCCAGTTCAGAGGCTCCGGCACGGCCAGTTCAGAGGCTCCGGCACGGCCAGTTCAGAGGCTCCGGCACGGCCAGTTCAGAGCCTCCGACACGGCCAGTTCAGATCCTCCGACACGGCCAGGTCAGAGCCTCCGACACGGTCAGGTCAGAGCCTCCGACACGGCCAGGTCAGAGCCTCCGACACGGCCAGTTCAGAGACTCCGACACGGCCAGTTCAGAGACTCCGACACGGCCAGTTCAGAGACTCCGACACGGCCAGTTCAGAGCCTCCGACAAAGCCAGTACAGAGCCTCCGACACAGCCAGTTAAGAGCCTCCGACACAGCCAGTTAAGAGCCTCCGACACAGCCAGTTCAGAGCCTCCGACACAGCCAGTTCAGAGCCTCCGACACAGCCAGTTCAGAGCCTCCGACACAGCCAGTTCAGAGCCTCCGACACAGCCAGTTCAGAGCCTCCGACACAGCCAGTTCAGAGCCTCCGACACAGCCAGTTCAGAGCCTCCGACACAGCCAGTTCAGAGCCTCCGACACAGCCAGTTCAGAGCCTCCGACACAGCCAGTTCAGAGCCTCCGACACAGCCAGTTCAGAGCCTCCGACACAGCCAGTTCAGAGCCTCCGACACAGCCAGTTCAGAGCCTCCGACACAGCCAGTTCCGAGCCTCCGACACAGCCAGTTCAGAGCCTCCCACACAGCCAGTTCAGAGCCTCCGACACAGCCAGTTCAGAGCCTCCGACACAGCCAGTTCAGAGCCTCCGACACAGCCAGTTCAGAGCCTCCGACACAGCCAGTTCAGAGCCTCCGACACAGCCAGTTCAGAGCCTCCGACACAGCCAGTTCAGAGCCTCCGACACAGCCAGTTCAGAGCCTCCGACACAGCCAGTTCAGAGCCTCCGACACAGCCAGTTCAGAGCCTCCGACACAGCCAGTTCAGAGCCTCCGACACAGCCAGTTCAGAGCCTCCGACACAGCCAGTTCAGAGCCTCCGACACAGCCAGTTCAGAGCCTCCGACACAGCCAGTTCAGAGCCTCCGACACAGCCAGTTCAGAGCCTCCGACACAGCCAGTTCAGAGCCTCCGACACAGCCAGTTCAGAGCCTCCGACACAGCCAGTTCAGAGCCTCCGACACAGCCAGTTCAGAGCCTCCTACACAGCCAGTTCAGAGCCTCCGACACAGCCAGTTCAGAGCTTCCGACACAGCCAGTTCAGAGCTTCCGACACAGCCAGTTCAGAGCCTCCGACACAGCCAGTTCAGAGCCTCCGACACAGCCAGTTCAGAGCCTCCGACACAGCCAGTTCAGAGCCTCCGACACAGCCAGTTCAGAGCCTCCGACACAACCAGTTCAGAGCCTCCGACACAGCCAGTTCAGAGCCTCCGACACAGCCAGTTCAGAGCCTCCGACACAGCCAGTTCAGAGCCTCCGACACAGCCAGTTCAGAGGCTCCGACACAGCCAGTTCAGAGGCTCCGACACAGCCAGTTCAGAGGCTCCGACACAGCCAGTTCAGAGGCTCCGACACAGCCAGTTCAGAGGCTCCGACACAGCCAGTTCAGAGGCTCCGACACAGCCAGTTCAGAGGCTCCGACACAGCCAGTTCAGAGGCTCCGACACAGCCAGTTCAGAGGCTCCGACACAGCCAGTTCAGAGGCTCCGACACAGCCAGTTCAGAGGCTCCGACACAGCCAGTTCAGAGGCTCCGACACAGCCAGTTCAGAGGCTCCGACACAGCCAGTTCAGAGGCTCCGGCACAGCCAGTTCAGAGGCTTCGACACAGCCAGTTCAAAGTCTCCCTCACAGCCAGTTCAGAGGCTCCGACACAGCCAGTTCAGAGGCTCCGACACATCTAGTTCAGAGGCTCCGACACAGCCAGTACAGAGGCTCCGACACAGCCAGTTCAGAGGCTCCGACACAGCCAGTTCAGAGGCTCCGACACAGCCAGTTCAGAGGCTCCTACACAGCCAGTTCAGAGGCTCCGGCACAGCCAGTTCAGAGGCTCCGACACAGCCAGTTCAGAGGCTCCCTCACAGCCAGTTCAGAGGCTCCGACACAGCTAGTTCAGAGGCTCCGACACATCTAGTTCAGAGGCTCTGACACGGCTAGTTCAGAGGCTCCGACACGGCTAGTTCTGAGGCTCCGACACGGCTAGCTCAGATGCTCCGACACGGCTAGTTCAGAGCCTCCGACACGGCTAGTTCAGAGGCTCCGACACAGCCAGTTCAGAGGCTCCGACACAGCCAGTTCAGAGGCTCCGACACAGCCAGTTCAGAGGCTCCGACACGGCCAGTTCAGAGGCTCCGACACAGCTAGTTCTGAGGCTGAGACACAGCTAGCTCAGAGGCTCTGACACGGCTAGTTCGGATCCTCCAACCAGCACACTTTGTTGAGAGCCTCCAACACAGCTAGTTCAGGGCGAGGAATCAATGCGCATGGCATTCCTGGGTTGATAGTTAAACTTCCCGTCTGCTGGCACAAGTTGGTGGACATTAAATATCTCAGTGTCCTTCACTAAGAGTATGCGAGCTATTGCGGTTGCCCTGGTTAAATTCCAAATTCCAGCTCTATCCTCAGGGGGCAATGCAACAGTGGTGAAGCTATTCCTCCAGCAAATGATGTCATGCCACCTGCAGCCATATGCTGCATACAAAGGAAGACGCTATCTTAGAGCCCACAACCCAGCTAGCTGAGCACCCTAACGCAACTTGTACATATGCCCTTAAAAGAGCCGACTCAGAGGCCACTTAGTAAAGCAAGGTCAGAGCCCTCAACATAGCTAGCTCAGAATCCCTTAGCACATCATTTTGCATGTTATGAGAAGGATGTGAAATCACACTAGATTAGAGGCTTGTTCAAAGCTCGGGTGGATTATTGTTACATAATGTTATGCTCCCATTTAAAGAGCAGGATAAAGCCCCGAAAATAGATGCAATTCCTTACAATAAGGAAGGAAGTAACTAGAAAATCAAATGAACAATTGGTAAGTTTGTTGGATCATATGTTTGTATTGATCTATTCCCCACACTTCATCAATATCTTGTAACTCTCCCACACTCCGCCCCCTCCAGATCCAAATCCTTGGCTCCAACCCAAGGCTTTCATCCGCAGCTCAATGGAATACTGCTCTCCCCCCTGGGCTGGTGCTCCTGCCTCACACCTAGCTCGTCTTCACGCTGTTGAAACCAAAGCATTCAGAATCATTGGAATCTCCCGCGATGAAGCTAACTCCAAGGGCCTCTCACTCACTCACCGCAGGCAGGTTGGTGGTCTTTCCGTCTTCTACCGACTCCTCTCTGGCCTTGCCCCCCCAGCTCTCTCTGGGCTCTGTCCCGCAAATATTCCTACAGGTCGCACAAGATCTGCCTGCAACCCTCTTATGGTCAAACTGCCAAAATCAAGACTTTCTGCTCACCTTCACTCCTTCATTCCTCTTTTCTCCCGCCTCTGGAACAAACTCCCTCACTCTCTTCAATCCCACTCCACCCTCCAGGTCTTTAAAACAGCTGTTCACCACCATCTCTTAATCCTCCCCCATCCAAAACCTTGATCTTTCCTACCCCTGCTAATTTCACCCCAGTTCCACTTTTTTGAAATACCAACTTCTGTCCTGGAAGTCCTTGGTGTCCTTGTGTTTTATACTTCTCCCTCCCCCCCCCCCCTTTCCCACGCCTCCTCCCCCCAAGCCCTCTCCCTCCCACACTGCTCCCTGCTCTCAAATGTTGTGTTTGTGTGCTTCCCCTTCTCTCCCCATCTTGTTTTCCGCTCCCTCTTTTTATATATTTCGTTTGTCTGGTTGATTTGTTTGTGAAGTAAATGTTAGCTCTTTCACGAGCCTCGATTCAGTATACAAAAAACAAACAAACAAAAAAAAAAACCCCCAATATTTCCAACACTAATTGCACACAGCAATATCTGATGCCCCTCCAACATTAAAAGTTATGAAACAACAATGGATCTGTAGATTTGCTAAAATCACATCTCAAGTTAGTTAAGATGGCTGGCTTAAAATCTTAGGGTCTTGGGTTTGAGCCCATGTTATGCGGTTGAAATACCACTGGGTGGGTTGACTCAGCCTGCCATCCTTCAGAGGTTGGCAAAATGAGTAACAGGGGCAGCATTGCAATTATGGAATGAGCCGCCACAGGCTGCATACGAAACAACAGCATTGTGAAAATAAATTACCAGCAAAGCAAATAAAACGATACGCACAAGCTACATTTTGGACATTCAACCTCAGTCCTTGTACACATCCACTACAAAACAGTTGTGTAGCATCAAAGTCACATGACATTCATCACTTTTCCCAAATAAGAGTTGTATGAACGCAAGCAGACAGGTGCACAATGCCAAAAAGCACACATCGAGTGCAATTGTGTGACTCGGTGTACAGATCTTCTTCGGGGTCTCTGGGCCTACCAGGTGCCATTTTGATGATAGTTTTTGCTCATGGGGTTTGAAACGAGTCGGTGATCTTCATTAACAGTGGTGCAAATGCTAACAGGCCGGGATGCAAGAGTACTCAAGGTACAGATGTCAAGCTTCGCAATCGGGTGCTGCTCAGCGACGATGCATCTATAATGCAATATTGGTTAAATAACAAAATTTGCATGGTTCTGAAAAAGGAATATCGGATGAGCCAGGAGAAGCGCTCACCTGATCTTGGCTGAGAAAGGCGCTGTGGAGTGTAGAGTACAGATGGATCGAAAGGTCGGTGGAGATGAGTGCGTGCTGTCGGCAAGACATCATTTTGCACAACAGCCTGTGTGCAAGCATCTGGCCCTTCCTGTGACTCTTTGGTAATCTGGTCGCCTGTATGGGCACAGTGGCAGCAGATGGAATACATTTAATCGATTTGACGCTATCATTGAGGAAAAAATAAATAAATCGGTGGCAAAAGTGACATATTAACAATAAATAACTAGAACGG
Organism: Myxine glutinosa; assembly: GCF_964187855.1. Classification (NCBI taxonomy): domain Eukaryota; kingdom Metazoa; phylum Chordata; class Myxini; order Myxiniformes; family Myxinidae; genus Myxine; species Myxine glutinosa. Next base: position 645,196 of record NC_136269.1, read on the forward strand.
CACTCAGTAGAGAGCATACCTCCACCTGGTTGGCCATATCACTCAATGGTGAAGAATCACTTAAAAAATTCTACTAGCTGGATCTGGATCCCGATCTTCACCAAAATTGAATACATTCTTCCTCGTCACACACACAATCAATCCAACAAGTTTCGTCCAAATGCATCCATAACTTTTTGAGATATCCTGCTATGTATCGTTTTTGGCCCGATCTCCCAATGGTGAAGAATCACTTTAAAAATTCTAGTAGCCGGATCCGGATCCGGTCTTCACCAAAATCTACTCATTTCGTCATTGTCACACACGCTACCTCTCTGCCAAAGTTCGTGCGAATCCGTCCACAACTTTTTGAGATATTTTTTTCACAAACGGACAGACAAACGGACAAACAAACAGACAGGGGTTAAAACATAACCTCCATCCACCTTTGGCGGCAGAGGTAATAACAAGTACAGATACATTCAAAGTGCACCACCCCCATGACAAATATATAAATAGCATATCCTCCGGCGCAAATCACTTGGTCATTGTCGTGTCGTCCAAATATCAGCTTCCGAGCTCAAAAGGTTCCTGAGATATATTGCGCAGATGAGAAAGAAAATAAATAAGTGATCAATGATGAAAATAAATAAATAATAATAGTAAAATAATAAAATTATTAATCAATTAGCTAATATCATGCCTAAACAACCACTGTTTCATCTGAATGTGTAACTTTTTGAAAATTAATAACATAATTAATCGATTAATTCAATAAAATAATTAATCGATTCATCAATAAATTGATAAATAAAAATACCCTTTATACCCAAATCACATGGTCATTGTCATGTCCAAATATCAGCTTCCTAACTCAAAAGGTGCCTGAGATATTTCCCCAATGAGAAAGAAAATAAATAAGTACTTAATAAATTGATAATAATTAAGTAATAATCAATCAAAAATTAAAAATACAGTTTTTGCCAAAGCACGTGCTGACTATTGTTCCCAACTTTCAGCTTTCTAGCTCAAAGGATGGCTGAGATATGGCCCGGACAAAAAAGAAAACAGGAAAACAAGAAAACAAACGAGAAAGAAACAAGAGTGAAAACTGAGTACTCCCTCTCAGCACGCGTCATCACTGGGCCCCTTTCGGTGCCCAGTGATGACGTCATGCAGTGCCCGGGGATGGAATAGGAAAGGAATGGGGTACAACAAACAAACAACAAAAACAAACAGTGAAATCTGAAATCTTTTGGCACGTGTCATCACCGGGCCCTCACCGGGCCTGGAGATGGAATAGGAAAGGAGTGGTGTAAAATAATAATATTGTTGCGGAATCCCCGGTTTGTCGACATACTAAGGGGAGTTTATTACCCCACTCCCCCTCAAACTCCGGGTCCACGCAGGCCACCGACCGCGACTAAACTCGTGATCGACGGGTTGCTAGACAACTCCGATCGCCAACCTCCAAGCTACGTGACGAAGAGTTTGCTGGTCAATTAATCCCAAATACCTTCAAGAGACGCGGCCGAAGAGCTCGGGGATCGCACCCTCGCTTTCACACGCCTCATTGCGTGCCGAGCGGTGTGCATGGTGTGGAAAGAGGCGTTACCTGACGCAATTTATGGGCCTGATTCAAGCCAAATTCGGTATCGGAGAGTGCTAGGCCAATGGAGAAAAGACGTACCCGAGCAGGTTTGAAAGTAACAAGAAAAATGTACAGCCTTTTATTTAGAAGGCAAAGAGAAAAAGACACGAAGATGCAACCTTATTAATCCTTACCTAATTAATCCCCAACAGGCGCCACACACGCGCGCGCGTGCGCGCACACACACACACACACACACACACACACACACACACACACACACACACACACACACACACACACACACACACACACACACACACACACACACGGAATGACACACTGGTTATTCTCGTACCGATGGAAATTTGCAGGGAGTGACTCGAGGGTGGCCACAGCTGTGCGCAACTCGATCCTCGATCCGGACGTGCAGCTGGTGAAGTAAGGTCCTAAGGATGAACCACCGCCTCAAAGACAGTACGAACGACGAACTTTAACGCAGGTTGGACGACCAGCTTCAAGATGAGTCGCAGGAAGGGCCAACGCTTGCAGGTCAGCCAGATCAGAGCGAGGGATCAGCGAAGAGCGATGGGCGTCGGCGAAGAGCGATGGTTCAGCACTTGCAGGTCGGATCAGAGAGGGGCGTCGTCGAAGAAAAGGGAGAGGGTAAAGCGATGAGCTCTGGGTTATATTGGACCCGAAAAGCTTCCCAGAATGTTCCACAGCCTCCCATAGGCTGAGGTTCATCACGTGCGGGCATTCAATCCTTCCTCCCCCGAGGAAGGTTTCAATCCTTCCCTCTTTCATTCGGGGAGGTTTCACAACCGATTGGTCGCTTGCTGGTGACGTGTCCTTTGCCGTTCGTTAGTCACATGGTCTGTGCTTTTGGCCACGTCTTCCTGCACATTAAAATGTATTCCCACAACCACACGGACGTTTGAAATCCTGCCTACCTTCAACGCATATTGGTCTCGATTATTACATAATGGAAAGGGGCTAATCTTTACATTCAATAAGAAATAACTAACTACTGCAGGCTACATGTTGTCGTGCAATGAAGTATAGGGGGTTTGCCTTTATGGCAAAACCGCAACAATATAAATGTTTATGGTAAAAAATAAACATAGGGACAATACCTCTGGCACTCACCTGGTAGAATAAACAGTATACTGCACCGACTGAGGGTATTTTAAACCAATTTCAATGGTTACTAGAAGACAGGGCAGCATGTAGAATCTCACTAACATAATCATAAAACTTTAAACAAACAAACAAATACCTATTTTGGGGGGCAACCCCACCTACCCCAACCCAATATACCTCCTAAAACCCCAATATTTCTAATGCCGTGAACATACTTTGGTACATCACAGGTGGTGACGGTTGTGGTCAAGTTTCATCAAAATTGTGTGTAGTTTCAGAAAAGAAAGCAAATACCTATTTTAAGGGGTCAAACATTGACCCACTTTGACCCCCCGTAAATAGCATTTGATTTTCGTATTGCCTTGAGCAAACTTAGGTACATCACGGGTGGGGAATGTTGTGGTAAACTTTCATAGAAATAGTGTGTGTAGTTTCAGAGGAAAAATCTAATTCCTGTTTGGGGGTGGTGGGTGGGGGGGGGGGGGGGTACAAACGTGGATCCACTTTAACCCCTGGTATACCCCCTTAGACCTCGACTTTTTTTTTAATGCCGTGAACAAACTTTAGTCACAACACAACAAATATATTTTGTGCCAAATTTGGTGTCAATCTGATCAGCGGTTTCGGAGAAGAAGTTTCAAGTGTTTACGGACGGACTGACGGATGGACAACGCGCCATCGCATAAGCTCACCTGAACTTCGTTCCAGGTGAGCTAATAAAAGTAAGCATCAAAATTCCAGTCCATTGGAATCACTACACGTGTATACAGGATATAACAATAGAGTAAACAGGAGGCAGTCAATGACATTTGCAAAAGAGTACAATTAGCAATTGGAAAAGTCCACTCAAGTGAAAAGGAAAGACTGAGCAAGAAGAACAAACATTGCAGATTCAACTAGAACGGTGCTCTGCCCAATAGAGCGCAAACGTCCACCAGGCTCAACAGTTTACGTTTTGTATCCCACTGATAGGCCGGATCTGAATCCAGATCTTAACCAAAATCTAATCGGTTTATTCTTGGCACCTACCAAACTCATCCATCAAATTTCATTTGAATCCGTTCACGTTTTGAGAGATCATGATATATTTAGCTATGACTCCATCTCTCAATGGTAAAGAATCACTTGAAAAATCAAAAGATTCTTATATCTGGATCCGGATCTTCATCAAAATCGAATCAATGTGTTCTTGTCACAAACCCAACCTGTCCTTCATGTTTTGTCCCAATCCGTCCATAACTTTTTGAGATATCCTGTTCACAGACAGACAGACAGACAGACAGACACAGCGGTGAAAACCGGTGGTGGAGGTAACAAACGAATCATGGCAAATTCATTTGGACAGAATTTACAATATTCCTACAGAATGCAAACATCAAATGTCCCCTGATGTGGAACAACAGCTGCTGTTTTGATTGAATTATAAAATAAGTCGAATAAAAAAAGCAACAAGCGTTACGCCTCGGTCCCCCGTCGTTGAAGTGATGCGAGTTGACAAAGTGGAGACGCAAGTCGGCCATCTTGGATTTTGACGTGGCGACCCACTTTTCAACAGCGTTCTCCCTTATGCGTAGATACACCCACACACCATATTAGAAGTTCGTTTGTTTTTCAAGATATTCCGCTCACAAGGTTCAGACATACAGGGCATCAGACATACATGGCGGCGGCCATCTTGGATTTTGACGTGGCGACCCACTTTTCAATAGCGTTCTTCCTTATGCGTAGATACACCCACACACCAGATTAGAAGTTAGTAGTTCATTTATTTTTCAAGATATTTCGGTCACAATGTTCAGACATATATATGGTGGCGGCCATCTTGGATTTTGACGTGGCGACCCAATTTTCAATAGCGTTCTTCCTTATGCCTGGATACACCCACACACCAGATTAGAAGTTGGTACTTCGCTTATTTTTCCAAGATATTCCGCTCACAAGGTTCAGACATACATGGCATCAGACATACATGGCGGCGGCCATCTTGTATTTTGACGTGGGTTGCACCCACACACCAAATTCGAATGCGGCCCTTCACTTACGCACGCACGTATGCACGCCCGCAGGCACGGACACACGGACGGAGGGGAAAACCATAGTCCCCCTTTCGCTCCGCGGTGCGACGGGTGACAATAATAAGAATAATATGCATCAGACGTCAAAATTAATAAAGAATGCAAGAAACTTCATTGGTATCGTTTTGTGCATTTTCACAGCAGCGAAACAATCCGGGAGCACCTGTTGTATAAATCAGCCAGGACGTCAAACGCAAACATCCCAGGATGAATTGAACCATCTTTGATGGCACTTGGAGGCATAAAACATGAACAAATATAGCATTAAAAAACAAAGCGAGAAGCAAACAGGAAGACCCGACTTTGCCTGAGGTCCTGAACATTTGAAACAATTAATTGGATCGTCTGTTTTCGGAACATCCTGCCAGTAAAAGCAATTAATGGGGCCTGCTGCAGCGCTATTGTGTTAGAGCAGCTGCGGCGACTGGTGTTCGTGAGGTTTGAACTGTTTGTGTTACCATGAGACCGTCACGTCCGGAGGGGCTGTTACACCGAACGTCGCCAAATGGTCGGGAAAATGACTTCTTCAATCAAAGTTCAACACACTCCAAATATGGGGGGAGAGGAACAAGGACAACTTAACAGATATAGGTTGAAGAGGCACAATAACAAGTTAACAGATATGGTCGAAGAGGCACAATAACAAGTTAACAGATATGGTCGAAGAGGCACAATAACAAGTTAACAGATATGGTCGAAGAGGCACAATAACAAGTTAACAGATATGGTCGAAGAGGCACAATAACAAGTTAACAGATATGGTCGAAGAGGCACAATAACAAGTTAACAGATATGGTTGAAGAGGCACAATAACAAGTTAACAGATATGGTCGAAGAGGCACAATAACAAGTTAACAGATATGGTTGAAGAGGCACAATAACAAGTTAACAGATATGGTCGAAGAGGCACAATAACAGGTTAACAGATATGGTCGAAGAGGCACAATAACAAGTTAACAGATATGGTTGAAGAGGACCAATAACAAGTTAACAGATATGGTTGAAGAGGCAGAATAACAAATTTACACATACGGTTGAAGAGGCACAATACCAACTTAACAGATATGGTTGAAGAGGCACAATAACAAGTTAACAGATATGGGCGAAGAGGAACAAAAACAAGTTAACAGATATGGGCGAAGAGGCACAACAACAACTTAACAGATATGGTTGAAGAGGCAGAATAACAAGTTAACAGATATGGGTGAAGAGGCAGAATAACAAGTTACCACATACGGTTGAAGAGGCACAATAAAAAGTTAACAGATATGGTTGAAGAGGCACAATAACAAGTTAATAGATATGGTTGAAGAGGCACAACAACAAGTTAACAGATATGGTCGAAGAGGCACAATAACAACTTAACAGATATGGGTGAAGAGGCACAAAAACAAGTTAAGCCATACGGTTGAAGAGGCACAATAACAAGTTAACAGATATGGTCGAAGAGGCACAATAACAACTTAACAGATATGGTTGAAGAGGAAGAATAACAAGTTAACAGATATGGTTGAAGAGGAACAATAACAAGTAAATAGATATGGTCGAAGAGGCACAATAACAAGTTAACAGATATGGTCGAAGAGGAACAATAACAAGTTAACAGATATGGTCGAAGAGGCACAAAAACAACTTGACAGATATGGTCGAAGAGGAACAATAACAAGTTAACAGATATGGTCGAAGAGGCACAAAAACAACTTGACAGATATGGTCGAAGAGGAACAATAACAAGTTAACACATACAGTTGAAGAGGCACAATAACAAGTTAACAGATGCAGTTGAAGAGGCACAATAACAAGTTAACAGATATGGTCGAAGAGGCACAATAACGAGTTAACAGACATGGTTGAAGAGGAAGAATAAAAAGTTAACAGATGCAGTTGAAGAGGCACAATAACAAGTTAACAGATATGGTTGAAGAGGAACAATAACAAGTTAACAGATATAGTTGAAGAGGAACAATAACAAGTTAACAGATATGGTTGAAGAGGAACAATAACAAGTTAACAGATATGGTTGAAGAGGCAGAATAACAAATTTACACATACGGTTGAAGAGGAACAATAACAAGTTAACAGATATGGTTGAAGAGGCAGAATAACAAATTTACACATACGGTTGAAGAGGCACAATAACAAGTTAACAGATATGGTTGAAGAGGAACAATAACAAGTTAACAGATATGGTTGAAGAGGCAGAATAACAAATTTACACATACGGTTGAAGAGGCACAATAACAAGTTAACAGATATGGTTGAAGAGGAACAATAACAAGTTAACAGATATGGTTGAAGAGGAACAATAACAAGTTAACAGATATGGTTGAAGAGGAACAATGGCAGGTTAAAATATATGGTTGAAGAGGCACAATAACAAGTTAACAAAACAGAACAGATGGCCTGCCTTACACAATTTAAGGTCATAGGTCTAATAGTTTGTCCTCCATTCAGATATCCAGGTGTGTAACATGGTTTGATTGTTTTGCGAATATGCGTTTTCCACAAGCAACTGATCAGTATTACCTTGAGAAGCCAAGGAATCAGGAGTGCCAGAGGTGGGATCAAGTTGGGTGGTGGTGGTGTGGTTTGGTTGTCCAAGCTGACTCCCAAGTTATCTCCGATCTGCAAAAGTAGGACATTACTTATAAGGCCGTGACCTACGATACAGGTTTACGGTGTCAAAATGTCGGACAAACGTAAGCGGAAAATCGCCATCGATCTTCATCAAATGTCATTTGACCTTGAGATGCATCCAGGCATCACCACGATCAAAAATAAAAATGGCAGGTGCTCATTTCTTTATTTCTATATTCCTGCAGCGTGAAAGAACAGAAGCTATTGTATCTTTTATCCACTGGGAACTCGATGACGAAACAGCCGGACATTGCAATGCTCAAAACAAGCACAAACAGGTAGACAACATGGTGGTGGAAAGCATGGAACAGAAAGATTGATTACTCAGCACCGAAAAAGCTGGCCTCCAATCTCGCAAGCACAATGATCTATGGAAGGACAACACGAGAAGCATCGATGCCACCTCCTGATGGAAGCATCAGTTCAAATTAATGGCGGATTCCGATGATCCTCGTGCCAGCACTCACTGCGGAGTTTTTAATGGGCACATGTTGTTTGCAAATCAAATAGCTGACGTTTAGACGTGAAAAAGTCAAATAACTGATGAACAAACAAAAGCCGTTAGAGTGGTGCCAGAAATAAATAAATAACTTTATTTTAGGGATACAAGGCTCATTGAAGAGCTTGTACATACGTCACGTGTGGAGGACGAGCACGTCAGAGACGTCAGCCTACTCTTACATGAATTACAAGGACATGGTAGACGATGGACAAAGGCAAATAATTCATAGCATTTGACATTGGGTTCCCCACATTACGAGCTATCAATTCAGATCGATGGGAATGTGAGGCCGGCCAATCTTTCATGCACAGCACTCATCACTGAGCTAACAATCAAAATGAAGCATCGCCCACGCTCCTTAATATATATATATATACTAGCGGGGTCACCCGTGGGAATCCCACGGGCATGGATGTGTGTGACATTTCGACATATTGAGTTAGTTGCTGCACCTGCACATTCAGTTATATAAAATGGTTACTGGCAATTGATCACATCCACAAATGATGTAATCCACACAATTTATGTACTTTACATAACGTTAATAGGAATACATGCCCGTGTAGATGGGAAATACAGTTTGTTTGAAATAAATCACAAATATCAGAAGAAAGTTTTTAAAATTTAGAACTATTCTCACTCAGAGTTAAACATCACCGTAATATTATGCGGTTGCTTCAACGTTTTCGGTGAATTATATGTCATCATTGTGAGATTTGTTTTGAATTTTTTTTTTTGAAATGAAATTTTTATATTTAAAAAAACGGCAAAAAAGCATCAGAACAGCTGTGAAACAGCATCAAAACAGCAGTGAAAAAGCATCAAAACACTATCAAAACAACAGTGGAAAGCATCAAAACAGCAGTGAAAAAGCATCAAAACAGCAGTGAAAAAGCATCAAAACAGCAGTGAAAAAGCATCAGAACAGCAGTGAAAAAACAGCAGTGAAAAAGCATCAAAACAGCAGTGAAAAAGCATCAAAACAGCAGTAAAAAGCATCAAAACAGCAACAATGGTCCGGTGATTTTTCAATCACCGCAACTAAATGTGTCGGAGTAATTAACTATTTTCCTTCGTGCCCTCCTTTTGTTGCCTGAATGGTGTCACTGCAGGACCTCCGGGTAAACAACATTACGGGTGAAGATTCCACTGTGGCCATCAATTTTTCCCTGTTGGCCATTACTGACTACCTTTACCTTGACTTCCTCAAATCGTTTAGCACGCGACAATGCAACATATAATTGGCCATGGCTGAAGACGGGTTCTGGTAAGTAAATCCCAACTTTGTGTAATGTTTGACCTTGACTCTTGTTTATTGAGAAAGAGAATGCCACACAAACTGGAAATTGATGGCGTTTGAGTACGAATGGTAGTGTTGTATCGGAAGGTGCAATACTAATCCTGGGTATAAATGTGCGTGTTCCTTTGTGACTGCCAGAAATTATTTCTCCGTCTATTATGTTTGGCAACAATCTTTTAACAACCAATCTTGCACCATTGCACAGTCCCTGTTTTGGATCAAAGTTACGGAGTAACATGATGACAGCACCATCTTTGAGACGAAGTTTGTGCAATGGCATTCCAGAAGGAGTTAATTGATTTAGGAATTACATAGAATAATTTAGTGCCTCTCAGGGTCATCACAGACAATGGAATCAGCGCTGAAGTACGTCTTTTCTTCCCCAGGAAATGCATCCAGTATCTCATCATTGATCACAAATGTGGATTCATTCTTTGGACACAACACGGCTCGTTGTGCCAGCGCATCATAGTTTGAGTGGATTTCGTTCAAATTACCGAAAACAGCCTCTGCTAAAGAAATGTTGTCTTCTACACAGATACGATCAGGCAGTCGTATTAAAGCTGAGTCAGGAATTGTTTCCACAGTCCCATTTCCAACCGACAGTAACCATTTTGAGAATTCTTCGTCATCATTAGCTCTCATGTTTGATGTTAAGTTCAGCTGTTTGAACTTTGGCCACAACTTGCTACGCTTGATGCATGTGGCGATGATTGCTGCAGGTGCAGCGCGAGGTACAACGGGCAAAACCTGCCTGAAGTCCCCACCAAGAAGTAATACCTTTCCACCAAAAGGAATGTTGTTGCTGGTTACATCCCGGAGACATCGATCAACAGCCACTAAAGCATATGCTGGAGCCATAGGTGCTTCATCCCAAATGAATAGGTTGGCCTTCCTTCGAGCATCTGCATCTTCACTAGTAGGTGATATTTTGCATGTGGAGTTTTCCAAAATGGGCACTGGCAATTTAAATCGATGGTGCGATGTACGGCCCCCTGCTAGCAATGATGCTGCAATGCCCGAGTACGCCATTGGAAGAACCAAACGACACTGGCCTCGCAAGATGTGCAGAAGCGTATTATAGAGAAAGGTCTTGCCACTTCCGCTCGGTCCATCAACGAAAAACAACCGGTTGCCTGTGTACTGGTCCCTACAATGAACGGCCTGTAGGACCTCATCTACAATTTGGATTTGGTCATCATTTAGTAGTTGTCTGTTGTTTTCACCTTTTTCATGTTCATCTCCCGGTACATACTGATAATCATCGCTCGAAAGATCTTCAACAGTGTCTGGAGGTACTGGTAACTGAAATGCTTCCAAGGTCTGTCCATGTCTCAGGAGGAAGGACTGTATTTCTCGCAATGCCATGAAAATACTCTGTTCCAAGATATGGCCGCTGTGCACAAAATCTTCGCAAAGGTCGTTTTTATATTTTTCCCACAGTGCCGACGTGTCTGTTGGTGTGCAGAATATGCATAGGGTTGCAAAAAGAGATCTCAATTGTTGTGGCATGGCAAAGATAACTCCATCAGCTAAGGACCTGTCCCATTCTGTATCATCTTCTGTTAAATGTAATTTCCTGGTTGCATCCTTGTATGTTTCACAAACTGCTCCATCTACGGTTCTGAGATCTTCAAATGATGTTTTACCAGGGCAGTGCAGCAGGAGTACACGAAGATGAAAGCGCTCAATGTCCATAGGGCTTGCCGAAACCATGCGTCCGATAACCTTGTTGCCGCCCCGGCGTCGAAGTTTCCATGTCTTTCGTCCATCTTCAAATACGTAATATTTTGGAATGTCATGGTACAGATAACTTCGTGCCTCAGGGTCTCTCTGGTTTAACTGAAACCAAGATGTAAGTGTTGTACCCCTATGTCGTACAATGGCTTCTTCCTCGTTACCATCCCTGAACACAACAGTCTGCAATTCAGGTAAGTGTACCGCAAGTCTGGTGATGGAATGGGACTGTTTGTGCATTTCAAATTCCATCAATCTCCATGCTGCCTCTGGGGCACTGACATATCTGCAGTCCAAATAGGTCTTTATTTCGTCCACCTCCACTCTCCCGCGCTCTCGAATTTCGATGCTGGCACAGTCATGTCCCTTGTACACATATTTAAATAAGTACTTTATACTCTTTATGCTTGCGCAAACCTCAATGTTGATGTGTGCTCTGTACTTCTTCAGTAAATAAGCATTGAATGGGACCACAAATTGGCAATCAACATCGGTTCCATGAACGGTTATGGTGGGTCCATTTGGGGGACGCTTGTAAAGGGCATAGCCATCTATGCTTGCAAGTGTCTCTGCAGCATACGCTTTTGGAAAGCCTTTACTGCACACTCCATCTTTCACACAAATCGAATGGCGATTTAAAGTGCCACACGGACCATGTATCATGTGAGACTTCACCAAGGAATGGATCTCTGGTGACACATTTGAATTAGGAATTTGTGCGGAAACAATTCTGTCAATGTCTTCGGCGGTACAAATTTTATCTTCTTGGCACAGCATGAGTAATATGTGGGCATGCGGTAGGCCACGCTTCTGATACTCGACGACGTAGAGAAATGCACGTACTTTGCCCAACACGTGCTTCTTCGTTATATCGTCGATTAACTCTTTTAATTTCAGATGAAACACACGTGCCACTAAATCTGGTCTGCCTTCAGCTCGTTGGTGTTGTCCGATGTTTTCTTGTATCTCTGTCCATTTTGGATTACACGTGAACGTGATGAAAAGATCTGGTTTTCCGAATTTGCGAACAATGGCCATAGCATCTTGGTAGTTCTGCTGCATAGCTCTTGGACTCCCTGCAAAACTCGACGGCAAAATGACGATACGACCGACAGGACGTTGGTTATCAGCAGCAACGTTCTGGACGTGGTCCAGTAGTCCTCTGTATTCCATGGCTCTAAGGGTTTCCTGATTTTGTTTGAAGTATTGCAGTCGATTTGCTTCTGCCTTGCAATATCCGTCGACAACATACTGCTGGAACAATTTCCCCGAAGAATGGATAGTGCTGAATTCATTTCGAATAGCCAGTCGGTAGGCATAGAATTCACGATGAGTTACCTTGTTTCGAACCGCAGTCTGTCGCTGGTGAGGCATGTTTATCATCCATCCAGGCTCGCCATGTGGAAAGAGAATGGGATATGTCATGGGATCAATGTGAGAGGAAAGTGGAGAGAGATTGTGTAAGCCCTGGTCATGCAAATGAACCTGGAAATCCCTGTTTGCAGGTGGTTCACCATCTTGTCCACTAACGAAGACAGCAGCAATTTCATCAGCAGTTGGTATGTTGTAACGTCTTTGGTCGTCTGCACACAGTCGACGAAAATGCATTTCCAAGGTAGAAGGGAGGCGATCTTCAAGGACAGCTTTCCTGATTTCTTCCTGTTCACGCTCGAACATAGTCTTGTAACATGTGACATAAGGATTAACGTCAGATAGTATGTTGTGCAGTTGTGCCATCAATTCTTGCAAACATCTGTGATTCTCAGGTCGATTCATACGTTCCTTTGTAGGTTGAGCTGTATCCAAAATAAATAATTGTGCAAATTGTGCTTGTTCATGTACATGTGATGGATGTAATGGACCACAGCGATGGTAAATTTGACCGTGGATTTTGAAACAGTACGGTCCATTTCCTGGAGGAGATGAGATCTGAGCACCCATTGATGCAAAAGCTAATGACGAATTGTAATTCCGGATATTGTCTCGGAAGTTGCGACATTTTCCATCGTCACCCTGATAAAGTTGTTGCAGTCGAGCAGGTACGGCAAATAGTGGAGGCAATTTAACTTTTCCCTTGGAACAACACAGTGTAAATCCATCCCCTTGTCCTGTTGATTCATTTGTGAAATGGTGTGCAGAACAGTACACACATGGTGACGTCATTGGACCGCAAGTATGCTCTTGAACAATATTATCGGATACTTCGGCCGGATTCATTATGGCTGCGGTTGTATATGTTTGCTGAGCACTCCAACGTCTTTGTTGCTCAACATGCCGTGCGAGTCTGTGTTGGCGTTCATCGAGGGTCTCGTTCTCCCTCCTCATCGTTGTTGCAGCAGCATCCTGTGCGAGTCTGTGTTCACGTTAGTCGAGGGTCTCGTTCTCCCTCCTCATCGTTGTTGCAGCAGCATCCTGTGCGAGTCTGTGTTCACGTTAGTCGAGGGTCTCGTTCTCCCTCCTGATCGTTGTTGCAGCAGCATCCTGTGCGAGTCCGTGTTCACGTTAGTGAACCGTGTCCGTGTTCACGAAGTGAAAATATATCCCTGCATTCCAGTGTACGTGCCCTTCCCCCCTCCCCCGCCCGGCAATGCTTGGTACTTCTGCTGGTAACGAATAAAATAAAAACGAAGAAATATCTCTCGGTAATTTCATGAAACTCGGTGGAATTGGATGAAATTCGCTTGGTGAATTCACTCGGTTTATTCGGTTCGGCTCGGTTTAAAGAAAAAGCGATAACGTCGACATGTTGCCGTCTGTGTCATGTTGGGCGGTGTATGATACTTGTTGGCGGTTGGGCGGTGTTGGGCGGTGATATGGTGTATTTTTTAAAATATATCCCTGCATTCCAGTGTACGTGCCCTTCCCCCCTCCCCCGCCCGGCAACGCTGGGTACTTCTGCTGGTAACGAATAAAATAAAAACGAAGAAATATCTCTCGGTAATTTCATGAAACTCGGTGGAATTGGATGAAATTCACTCGGTTTAAAGAAAAAGCGATAATGTCGACATGTTGCCGTCTGTGTCATGTTGGGCGGTGTATGATACATGTTGGGCGGTTGTTGGTGGTTGGGCGGTGGGCGGTATTTTTAAAAATATATCTCTGCATTTTCCCGCGTTGCTGACACCAAGTCTAAAACCATCAATAAAAATGAAACTCAGATGGTGAGTTAGATTGGAGATAAAGGCATGAGAGAGACTCAATGGCCTTGAAGTTACAGGCCTTTGAGAATTCATTTCGTTCTATAAACGGCAACTTTCATCGGATTTTCTTCCCGTTTTTTTTCAACCGAGTCTAAAACTATGTTAGCGACTGTGAAAAATGAAATGATATATCGAATTTGATTTGAAATAAAACTGGGAGAGAGAGCAAGACACCACGGGCCTACAAAACAGGCCTCAAAGCTATGCGAGTTAATAAAATGGTGGATATTTGTTTATATGAAGCCTCTCCCAGAATGGGTGGAGCTACTCTGCAAACCGAGTAAGCCACACCCCGGACAGACGTCCAACAGACAGAATCATCTTCGGCTATTATAATATATATATATATATATATATATATATATATATATATATATATATATATATATATATATATATATATATATATATATACATACAGACTTGGCATTTAATATGGAATATTTTTTTTGTGGGGGTGAACTTACTTTTCAAGATGACTTAGAACCAAAAGTTCATTGGAATTATGTTGAAATTATTCTAGATTTTGTTAATGTGACGTTTAAAAGAAACAAAAACCACATTTGACATTTCGAAGCAAATCAATTGGTCCTTGAAAGTGATGTAAACTGATATCGAACTCAATTCACGGACAGTACTGTGTTAAACTTCTTTGCGTTTTCCAGAAGTATCTCTTTATTTTGCACATTAGCCAAAAAATTTTTTGAACAAAATGAAAAGTTAAATTACGACTGGGATTACGGACAGTAAAATTACAGTTCAGTACTTCGTGTAACCCCCACGAGCATTCAGGAGAGCACGTACACGTTGAGGCATGCTGTTCACGAGATTTGCCAAGGATTGGACAGGAATCGCTTGCCATGCAGTGACAATAGTCTGCTGCAATTCACGCACAGAGGCAGGCTGCTGGTCAAAGTTGTCGATTTGACGCGTTAATTCTGCCCACAAGTTCTCTATCGGATTCATATCCGGGGACATGGCAGGCCACTCCATATGCTCTACACCACGGTCAGCAAGAAAGTGTTGGATCATGCGAGCATGATGAGGCCGTGCATTGTCATCTTGGAAGACAAAGTTTCCTCGAAAGGCTGCATGAGCAAATGGAAGCAATGCTTTTTCCAGAATGGACCTGTACTTGAACTAGTTCAGGTTTCCATTCAGAACAACCAGGTCAGTTTTGCCCCCTGCATGAAAAGCAGCCCAAACGGTCACCCCACCACCTCCAGCTTGGACTCTTGGCACTATACAATCTTTGCTGTAAGCTTCATGCACTTGTCTGCGCACTCGGACGCGGCCATCTTGACGATAGACCAGAAATCTAGACTCGCCACTGAAGATCACGTGATTCCAGTGTCCTGGCTGCCATTGACGGTGCTCTCTGGCCCACTGCAATCAGCGCTGGCGGTGTTGTCTGGTCAGGCGTGGCTTTCTCAGGGGATGCCTGGCAGGACAGCCTGCTTGAACCAGTCGTTGGTTGACTTGCCTTCTGGATACAGGCACATTTGTCAGTTGCTGCCACTCAGCCCTAAGCCGATTAGCTGACTTGGTACGGCCATTGCAGACTAACCGGTGCAGTTGGCGATCATCCCTACTTGTGGTTCTGTGGGGACGTCCTGGCCTCGGTATTGGAGTCCGGACACCCCTCTGAGCATTTCGTTTCAGGATCTTTGACACCTGACCTTGAGTGATGCCATACTGCCGAGCAATAGCACGCTGTTTCATGCCGGAATTTCGTAAAGCCACCACTTAATGACAAACAGCATTGTCGAGTTGATGGACCATCTCCAGGGGAAGCGGCAATAACTTTTGTAGACGTGCAGCAGTTGTTTTCCACTAATACAGAACACAACAACCCTTCTGTACCCGATTGTGAGGCCAATCATCAAATGTACCTGTCCGTACATTTGTCACGCCACCGGTGATATAATCCTGTTATTGACTTCTTGCTGCGACAGACAATCAGTGACATGGTTCTTTTAACAAAGAAATCACCAAAGTGTAAAAGAAACTCACCAGATTGATATACTGAGTTAAGAAAGTAAACCCAAGTCAAGAAAAAAAAAAATTCCATATTAAATGCCAAGTCTGTATATATTGTTGCGGATATGAGGACTGTATTTTTTTTGATTGTGTGTATTATTATTATTGTTTATTCTGCGCCTCCTGCCTCCGGAGCTGTGTAAAGGTCAAAGGGCGTCCCATAATTAGTCCATAAAGCATCCACACCACAGCCAATCATAGAATACCCCTGTTCGATAGTTATATCTTATTATGTGTTTTAGGGTAAGGCTGTGTCTCCCATTAATTGAAATACTCCATTGCACCAGTGAAAGAGATAGATTCCCTTCATTCCCACTCCCAAAACTTCCATTCCCCTTTTCGTCAATTGCCATTCGCATTGCCAACTGCATTTTGGGCGGTTTTCTCTTCATCCGCCATTGACCACGAGGCAGGGTTGGGGAAGAAAGGCGGGTCCCCACCTCGTCATAGAGGAGAGGAGTGAGTCAGCCCCACTCAACCAACCACGAACAAGGGGTTGGACTTGGAGAGGGTGTGGAAAGAAACATCGAGGAGGTTCGCGAAGGTTGAGGGGCGGGGCCTATATAACCCGCAGGCAGGGCGTTTCCCAAGCGGCAGACGAGAGATGGGCTTTTACAGGGAGACGAGAGGAGGTCCAGAGAGATGGGCTTTTACAGGGAGACGAGAGGAGGTCCAGAGGAGATTAGCTTTTACAGAGAGAGACAAGAGGGAGTCCAAGGAGTTGAGTCCGAGAGAAGTCCAGAGTTGAGCTGCAGATCGAGCCACCGAAACTGCACTTACTGCAGCTCGAGCCACCGCAACTGCATTTACTGCAGCTGGAGCCACCGAAACTGCAGCCACAGCAGCGTGAGGCCTGGACGGCAGTTTGGAGCAGGGCCGCGAAGGAGCGGCGGCTGCCCACGAGTCGATCGGCTGCAGGACCAGTTGGACCTCCCTATCCCACCAGCCATCCATCTCCCGCCAGTCCTATCATCATTCCCCACGTGAGTCTGTCCTTGTTTGTTCTGTCCCTGGGTTAATTAAGACTGTAGGTAAGCTAGCGTTGCACTGTGTATCTAATCTCGTCTGTAAATAAACGTGACTGCTTTCTTCCTACTTATATGTGTAAATAATAAATCCAATTACTCTTCTGTACGTCTTCTTCCTCTTTGTATTCGGTCGCTTTCGAGTTTTCCCGATTGAATAGCGGTGGCGCGATCCGGCCAAAGTTTGGGGCAAATCGGGTATTAATCAAGGAAGCACTGTTCGGTCACGGTAATACCACCGCTCGGTCAAAATAACATCTTTAACCGCGTCCGTAACAATATATATATATATATATTGTTATGAATTTGGGTAGAGGAATATCTAGAGCCAGGTAGAGCTGTGTAGGTAGGTAACTCGACTGTCGTGATAGGGAATCTATATGTAATAAGTTTTGTGTGAAGCCCGGATGTCGGTATAAGTCGTATCTGTGTCCCCGCCACGAGGGGGCGGGGCATGCTAAATTGCACAGGGATTATGGGGAACATTCCTTTGTTTGTCGTCCCCTCTGTCGCCAACCCAGTGTCCATTATGGCAACGCACTCATTTAGACACTTAGATAAATCCCTTAGTGCACACATTAATTAAATCCCCTCCCTTACAAAAAGACGCACCGGAAAGACAAGCAGGAAGCGGCTGCGTACAATGCCGGCATGGGCGTCAAACATCGTGCAAGGCAGGCTACAACCACACCCAGGGAACGTGTGATTGGTTGAGGCGGAAGGCGCGAACATTCGGCCAATCAGGATGGAGCGCGCCAAACCACGACTAAGAAGGAGCTGGTCGATTAGAGGAAGAGCAGGGGTGACGTGGGAAGGCGCGAAAAGATCGCAAAGAAGGGCAGAACGGCTTGGGAACACGCCAGAACTGACGTCACAGGGCGAGTGACAAAACGTCTCGCTCGCAGGCTTTTACTCTCTCAGCGCTGGACTCTTGGAGATCGCTCTCTCTCTCTGCGCTGGACTCTTGGAGATCGCTCTCTCTCTCTCTCTCTCTGCGCTGGACTGTTGGAGATCGCTCTCTCTCTGCACTGGACTCTTGAAGATCGCTCTCTCTATGCGCTGGACTCTTGGAGATCACTCTCTCTCTGCGCTGGACTCTTGGAGATCGCTCTTGATTCGTGGAAGTTATTCGTTCTGGGTTCTGCGCGGTGGCTTTGGTGTGTTTGCTTCTGGTGCTTCCCTGGTCGTCTTCCCTGCGTTCCTCCCGATGTTCTCCCCTAGTGGTCGTTCGCCTTCTTCCCTGCGTTCTTCCCTGGTGGTTCGTCATCTTCGTGATGTTCTTGTCGGGGTGCTCAGAGCGAAGCTTGGCATGCAGCGGCATCTGTGGGCCTGGTGGAGCGCGAGCGGGGGCGGAACGAGGCCTACTTCCCGCTGACCGGAGCCACGGTCGGATGACTGCGCGCGGAGCCGGACCCTCCTTGACTGCAGACTACAGACAGATAAGCACACACCACATCTCACACAAATACACGACAAACGTTTTATTTTGTTGATTCCTCCTTTGTCCTGTGGTTAAGTCTGGTGTGGAGACGTCCCGATTTAGGACATTTATTTACCGGCGCGTTATTTTCCTGTCCCACTATTTATAAAATAAACCCTTGTATTATTTTCTTTCATTCCAAACCCCCGTGTCCGTTGTGAGTTCATTCCCTACAGGATTGAGGGCTGCCGTCGGGGAGTCAGGCACGCGCTTGCCGCTTCTTCCTCTTCCTTCTTCCCCCCGTGCTTTTATAGTCGAATCCGTAATTGATCATTGCCTCAAGTAAAGCCGTTCGGTCATCCGCGAGCCCCTGGTATTAACCGGAGGGATTCGCGTGACAATTCGTGTCAGAAGTGAGGATACGGGCTCGACGGACAATTTTTTTTTGGCCGCAGCAGCGATCAACATGGTCGGGCGTACATCGCGCCCGGCATTCGGACGCAAAAGTTTTTGTAATTGGAGGCGATAAATTTGAATCGTCGATCGGTGAGCGGGACGCGAACGGCACGTCAGTTAAAAGTAAAATCGGTTTCTGAAGTGACATCCGCGCGGGGAAGATACCTTTTCTTCACGGATGGAAGAGGTACGCAGTATGGAAGAAAGGGTGGAAGAGGCGGATATCCTTGGAAGTGGGTCGGAGGTAGTTGGGGTTGAGCATAGTGATGGAGCTTCCCCCACCATAGGGACGGCCCCGGTAGATACCCAAGCTTTAATGCAATTTATGAAGGGAATGAAGGACGAGATGAGAGAAATGAAAAATGAACTAAAAGGAGAGATGGGAGAAATGAACAATAAAATGGAGGCT
This sequence comes from Myxine glutinosa, assembly GCF_964187855.1. Classification (NCBI taxonomy): domain Eukaryota; kingdom Metazoa; phylum Chordata; class Myxini; order Myxiniformes; family Myxinidae; genus Myxine; species Myxine glutinosa. Next base: position 664,710 of record NC_136269.1, read on the forward strand.
CAGAGTGAGCGATTAGAAAAAATGGAGTCCCAGGGGAATGAATTTAGGGAAGGAATGAAGGGCATGAGTGATCGATTGGAAGGACACATTGAAGGAATGGGAAATTAAATTGATAGGTTGAAGGGGGAATTGAATGCCCAGAGTAATAAAATTGATGGATTGAAGGGGGAATTAAATGAACAGATGGATGGGATGGAAAATAAATTTGATAAAATAGAGGAAATAACAAAACAACTGGGGGAACGAATTGATAACATTGAGGGGAAAATGCAAAATCAAATATGGACAGACTGGGGGAATTTGAGGTTAAAGTAGAAACGAAAATGGGAGAGATGGAAAAATCAGTGGGGGTGGAAATTGAACTTAAACGGAAAGAATTAATGTCAAAAATAGAGGAGGGCATGACCCAGGCTGTCCGAATGGGGGAAAAGTTGGAGGTACGATTTGTGCTACAAATGCCCGAATTGACAAAGCAAACGGCGACCTGGAAGGCTATCGGGGCCAGGTGGATGCCAGAATGCGACAACAGAGTGAAGAATGGGGACACCTTAAACAACAGGGGGGCGAATTGGCTGAAGAGGTAAAAGGGTTGGAAGCCCACATAACGAAGCAGGAGCGGGGGTTAATTGAAAAAGGCCTGTGGGGACCGCAATTGGATAATGAGCGAGTGAGTGATTTGATGCAGGAGCGACTGGAGACCTGGGACAATACCATCAAGGCGGAGGTTGTTCGGGTCCAAGAAAGCCGAAAAGAAGAGGTGAGTCGGTCCGTTAAACATCTCCAGGATCAGATTAAGGTGACCCAGGATACCATCACTACGAGCCACATTTGGACACCAGAGGCTCCGAAACTGCATACCCAGTTGGGGTGGGGGGAGGGGGTGTTTTGGCCCCGGGCTGGATTTGGACAGAGAGGAATCGGGAAATAGAGTCTCTTGGAAAAACAATCCCCTCGTACATTTTGATGGATCAGGGAGTCTCGAGGCTTTCCTGACACAATTTGAGTGTGTGTCTCGGCTCAATGGTTGGGGAGAGCGGGAGCGCATGGGGAATCTGGTGCCGACACTGCGGGGGTCAGCCGCAGACGTGTTAAACGTAGTCCCAGAGGGAATATTGACTAGCAACGCCATCTGCGAGGCCTTGAATCACAGGTATGGGCATGGGCGGACTGGCCATAGGGCATTTGGGCAATGCCCGGTGGGCTGGGACCGCTGGGTAAAAAATGGGCCGCTGGGCTGGATAAAATACTGCTGAAAAAAAAAATTGTCACGGAAAACTTCTGCCTCCATCCCCGGGGATTCCCCGCTAAAAATCAAAAGGTCAAAAGGTCATTATAATTACTAGCAACGGTAGGTCCCAATGAAAAGGCAAAATATCAGAAATTGAAGGCTTTTTTTATTTTACACGATTTATATAAACATCCGTTGAATCATATCACACGCAAATCATCAAAATCTAAACAGTATCGTTAGAATTTCAATAAAATGCACATCACTGTGCTCCAAGACTGGTGTGCACCTGTGTCACGTCCTTGTTCACCAGATCGGTATTCCTCGGACTCCCAAGACTGGTGTGCAGCTGTGTCACGTCCTTGTTCACCAGATCTGTAATTCTTGGACTGCCTCCGAGACTGGTGTGCAGCTGTGTTACGTCCTTGTTCCTGCTTCCGGTAGTCCTCGTCTAGGCGAGCCTTCTTTTTTGCAACAGCTTCCTTGGACGTTTTCGTTAATTAAGATTTCCGTTTGGGAGGCATTTTACCGGTTTATCTGAAACGGTACCCGCCCAGAAACAGGTACCAGAGAAAACAAATCGTTTGCGCAATGGGCTCTCCGATATTCGATGTGTTCACGGTTTGAATTACGTAACGTAACGTTTGTGACGAAGTTTGTGACTTTTGTGTTCACGGTAGTGTTTGATGTGACGGTGTGAACGTAATTTCGTAATGTTTTTCGTTTTTATTTTCGTAATCGTTTAATGAACCTTTAATGTTTAATGAATGTTTAATGTTTAATGAACGTTTAATGAGCGCAAGAATAATGTTTAATGATCATTAAATGAATGAATGAATGAATGATTGTTATGAATAATGCCATGGCGTCGCGTTGGCAGCAGTGACAATATAAAAATGTTTGCCAAGAATTTCAAAGAGAGAAAAGGAACTTTTATCAGCAATGTCGTCTATCCTGAGTTCTAAGCTGAAGAAGAAGTACAAAATCATTCAATTCTTTTTCCTAAAAAAAAGCGTACAGTTGATATGACTAATCACGATTTGAAACACGATGGAATAATATTTACCGATATGAACAGTGATGTGGTTTTTAAAATTGAAATTGTAAAAATACTGTTTAGATTTTGATGATTTACGTGTGATATTTAACGGATGTTAAAATAAATTGCGTCTCCCAATTGAAGCCCCGCCCTTAGGGCGGGTACCGTTGCTCTTAAGTCTTAATATAATATAATGGTGATACAACAATTTTTACCGCTTTGCTTTGAAGAACGGGAATGAAGGGGGAGGAGCGTGTTAATATGTCTGGTTGAAGGTTTTGGGCTGTGAGGGGGTTTGAAGCCAGATTTTAATATTACAGCCGTCATGTTGGTGCTCGTCATCACTGCGATGCTAAGCGAAAGACGCCTCAGAGCTGTTACATTCACAATCGCTATGTCGTATGTACTCCCGAAACGTGTTTCCTTCATTGTAAAAACTACCAAGTCAGCAGTTAAAAGGATTTTGAGCCGATAGGCCTGGTAAGTTCAGATAGGTCTACTGACTACTGATCTAGTATTGATAACAATGTCGCAAACTGACTTACGATGCTAAATTGGACACTATTGTGTAAATTGGTCCAACCGAATAGTGGACACTATTGTGAGCAGCATTGAGCAGCGGTTTGACAGATCAGCAACATCAAGATTGAATGCTGATCTCTCACTTCTTCACCCAAGGAACTTTGATCAAGTGCCATCGGGAGCTATGGAAGAGCTGCATAAACATTTGCTGAGATTTGATGATGGTGTCACTGTGGAACAACTACGAAAAGAACTGCGAAGCCTTGGAGAACAATGGTCAACACTGAAACAATTAGGAGCAGATGCTTATACAGTGCAGGAGGACAGTGAGTCTGAACAGGACAGGAAGACTCTGTCAAGTACATGTAAGTCATGTAAAGCCTGTCCTCTCTGCTGCTACAAGGTGCTCCTCAAGTTGAACCTCTTGACTGATGCCTACAAGAGCATTGGGCTTGCCAACAAGCTGCTGCTAACGCTGCCTGTGTCACAAGTGGCATGTGAACGGTCTTTCTCTGTTTGAAGAGAATCAAAAGCCGTCTGCGAAGTCCAATGACACAAGAACATCTTGAGGCGTTCATGTTGATGTCTGTGGAAAAAGGGATCCTGGCCAAACTTGAAACTAAGGATATCATTGATGGTGTGGCTGCCAGAAGCAGCGAACTGCGCAGGCACCTACTCTCTTAGACATGACATGTGCTCGTGTTACTGAAAATAAATGTAATTTTTAGTGGATTTTATTTAGTTTTTTTTTTTCAAGCATTTCGTCTATTTTCTCAGATAAGCAACATATAAATGAATAATGGGCCGACCTAGGTGAAGGATGCCCGGGCCGGTTTTAAGACCCAGTCCGCTACTGGGTATGGGACAGGTGCAAGGTGCGACTTGGTCAGGGCACAGCTGCTGCATCGCAGGCAAAAGCCTAACGAGATGATGCAGGAGATGGCCTGGATATTTACCAATCTGTGAGGATAGCATACCGGGACCTACCAGCGCAGGCGTGGGACAAGCTGGCGATAGAGAAATTTATGGCTGCTCTTCCTGACCCCGAGGTCCGGACGTTGGTGGAGTTGCAGGACCCGCCCACTGTGCACAGCCATGTCATGTCATGAATGTGGGCGAAATCCACCGAGCCATGTCACTCACCTGTAACACTTGGACAGGGCCCGCGGAAATTTAGGGGTGCATTGGGATGGCCCCACAGGTAAGGTTGCGTCTTGTGGCATCCACCGGGGGATGCGGTCTTTAGGAAGGGGGTTGTACAAATGTTTTAGTAGAGTTTTGAATTTTTGAAGTTTTGAATAGGGTTAAGGTTTGTGGTTAAGTAGGTTTTGCGTGTTGTTTGTTTCCTCCCACCACAGGGACAATGAGTTATAATCATTGCACATATTTGCATGATTGTTAAGGGGAGTAGCATGTTAAGGAGAACAGGTAGGTAGCTCCGGCTCACTTCCCACAGCCCTCCAGGTTTATTTAATAGGCTAATTAAGTGTGAGACAGTAAGTGTTAAGACTGGAATGGTAGCGCCTGCAGTGAACCTAGCAGAAGCTATTGTTCCAGGGGTGGGGGGCGGGGGGGAGCTGTGTTATGAATTTGGGTAGAGGAATATCTAGAGCCAGGTAGAGCTGTGTAGGTGGTAACTCGACTGTCGTGATAGGGAATCTATATGTAATAAGTTCTGTGTGTAGCCCGAATGTCGGTATAAGTCGTATCTGTGTCCCCGCCACGAGGGGGCGGGGCGTGCTAAATAGTACAGGGATTACAGGTAAAATTCCTTCGTTTGTCGTCCCCTCTGTCGCCAACCCAGTGTCCATTATGGCAACACACTCATTTAGACACTTAGATACAGTCACGTGAAAAAGTAAGTACACCCCATGTAAAGTTTTGACTTTTTCAACATATTTCAACATACAGCTATTTGATCTTCATTTGAACAATATTGATAGATAAAGGTGATATAATATAACAAATATCATGAAATGAGAGAGTTCTTTACAATGAGCCCTGTCTCAATTTTTTTACATTCAGCGCTTTCGGAGATATAGAGGTGCAAAGTTTTTCGGTTTTTCCAAGATGGCGGCCGAACCACGTGATATATGACGTCATAATTATCATTAAAAAATTATACAGGTAGAGTTGCACCTATGGTGAAAATTTCCTGTCAATCGGACGAATGGTTGCAGAGAAAATCATATTTATTCTGTTCGGACAAATAACCAGACAAACAAACTCAAATGCAATACCCTCTCCTCTGGTGAGCGTAACAAGTGGTTGATAGAGGGGTATGTGGAGCCAGAAGTATTCCAGAGGGGTAAGAAATAAAGAAAGGTGAACAGAGTGCATGCATTGTGGTGGATGGAGTTGCTGATGAAGAAAGAAACATCACCACCAGAGCAGAAGGTGTGGTTATCAATGCAGGTAAGTAGCCAGGGATCGATACATAATAATCAGTGACGCCATTCAAAAATAATGCATTACAAGAGGGCAATATCTGAAGCAGCAGCATCGTGAAAGGAGAAATCTATGTTTGACTTGATATTTGGCAGCGATGGCATGGAAATGTGTGAGGGAAGAGTGGGAGCAAATAGGAGAGCGACAAGGGAAGGAACATAAGGGGCGGCTGAGAGGGAAGAGAGGGAGAAAATGAGAAAATTAATGAAAAAAAACAAAATGGGCAAGGCATCCTGATTGTTGCAGGCTTGAAGGAATTTGCAGCTTTGTCGATATTGTGACATCTGCTTTTTAAGCAGTAATAGGAGAATGGGCGACAGGAGGTCGGAATTTTAAAGGAGTCAAAGGGGTGCACTGGAAATGAAGAAAAGAGACATGTAAAGGAAAGGGGGGATGGCTGCCACAAAACAGCAAAAACAGCAAGAAATTGACAAACAGGGTGGTACAAAATCTGTGGAGAGGCAGGTAGCCACGGGTGGCTAAGGCAGCACCAGCAATTAAAGAGGCATACCCACAGCAAATTACAACAAAGTAACCTGAACAGCAGTGGAGACTTCAAGGAATTGCAACGAAACTTCCCCCTACTGGTCTGATTTGCTCGTTTGTCTGAAATTCTTAATATTTTTACCTTCTATATCAACAGATAAACCATTTTATAATTTATTTACATACCTTTGTATTTTTTTTGGCCACTAGTGTTCAATAGTGTGATGTCTGCACACGCTGCACCTGTATGTTGAGGAGTTCATGCACGAACCCCTCCTTGAGCCTTAGACTACAGACGCAAAACGAAACCCACTGTGTTCCAGCGACAAATCACACCATTGCTTTCTCCAGGAATTCAAGCCGCACTATCCCTTATCCTCTGTGACCCCCCTCCATTGTTTAATTACACTCTTGATATTGCACGAGCATTTCAGGTCACTAAAAAAAGGAAAGTGGGAATTGAATTTTGTTTCAGAGAAACACGGATATCAATGAACGGTGCTTAAAACTTTCCTCGGCTTCTCACCTGAGCCAACGTTTCCCAGAGATCACAAAGGTACTCAAAGACTTGTGCATGGATTTCTGAATCTTTGATGTTATTCACATCACCCAGTAGGCCAAGTACTCGTTTCCAGAGTACCCAGGCAACTTCAGCATTCCAACCAACGGCTGCACCACCCATCATCACACTGCTGGTCTTAAAACCAGTCTCTCCTTTATCTGTATAATGGAAAAGACACACACAGGCACACACGAGATAACAACCAACAACACACAGAAATGACTTGACAACATAGCTACAGGTCAAGCATAGGTGACAGAAGGATCAATCACTTTAAGTTTAGCATAATGTGCACAGAGAAAGCTCAGTGCTCATTCTGCAAAAAAGCAGACAAAGGCCCTTGTTGAATTATCTGTTACTAGCAAGGTACCCCTAAATAAATAAATAAATGTTTTGAAATCCATGGGTGGAAACCAAGAATCGCAATTGTATGAAGAATGTGCAGAAGTCACGAATGTGTTTAGTCGTGTAGAAAGATCAGCATCGTACGTGTGGACTGTGGAAACAAAATCTCAATTGTATATCGAGATATTAATGAACCAATGAATGTTTCCACATGCGGTAAATTGCGAAACTGCTAATGCTGAACCAGTGATTGAGTTTACATGCGGGGGGGGGGGGGGGGGGGAGAGAGGGAGAGAGAGCGAGCGAGAGAGAGAGAGAGCGAGAGCGAGAGCGAGAGCGAGAGAGAGAGAGAGAGAGAGAGAGAGAGAGAGAGAGAGAAGGGTTGTTTGGGTGGAAACTCAAAATCACAATTGTATTGAGAAATTTATAAAACTCCCACCCTCTGAGACCCAAAATAAATTCCACAAAGGTTTGACGGCCTAGCCCCAAAAGTTCAGGGAGGGACAAATAGACGGACAGGCTGTCCTGCTTTATTATATAGACTAGTGGGGGTAACCCGTGGGAATCCACGGGCATTGACATGTGTGACATTTGGACATATTGAGTTAGATGCTGCACCTGCACATTCAGTTTTACAAAATGGTTGCTGGCAATTTATCAGATCCACAAATGATGTAATCTACACAATTTATTTACTTCTGATAACATGTGAATGCATGTGCGTGCACATGGGAAATACAGTTTGAAATGTGTAATTATATCTCATGTAAAATGTGACTTCAAAAGCTCAAATCCTCTCCCTCCCCATCCCCATCCCTCCGACATCATGCACACTGCACCGGGGAGTGGGTCACACACACGGCGGAGAGTGGGTCACACACATGGGGGAGAGTCTCCCAGTCTCCTCTCCCCCCCAGCCTCCTCCTCCCCCCCCCCCAGTCTCCTCCCCTCCCCAGTCTCCTCCCCCCCCCCCAGTCTACTCTCTCCCCCCCCCCCCCCACCCCCAATCTCCTATCCTCCCTCACTCCGGCAGTTGTTCCAATCGAGCAGGTATGGCAAATATTAGAGGTAATTGAACTTTTCTCTTGGAGCAACACAGTGTAAATC